>NC_056728.1:918961310-919026310 GCF_019279795.1 Protopterus annectens
GGAAATAAAATACAGCAAAAAAGACAGGGTCCAGGATTCATGAAGCTTGCACCAGGCGCAGGTATTGCGTAGGTGGTATAATGCCAAATATGGCCACCGATTGATTCAGGTACAATCCAATTCCACGTGCACTACCAGCGTACACCAGATCTGCGCAGCTCTTGGCGTAGGTATGCAAATCACCCCATGCGCAGTACTGCAGTATGCAAATGAAGGTACATAGCGATTCATGAAGTGGAGTAGGCGTAGCATAAGCCTACAGAAATGTAAACCAAAAAAAATGGTTTACATTTTGCCAAACAGAACATTGGAGCCATGAAAGTGGACCAGACTCATGTATTACAAAGTTAACATATGCCAATGGCTAAATATACAGCCAATGGCATAAGAAAAGATGCACAACACATAAACAATAATATTTAATGTCATGGCCACAGTAACGCAAAGTACAACCGCAGGGCATGTGTGCGCAAACAGGAACACAAGGAAAATATATACAAATGTCATAAAATAGCAATGTAACACAAATCATGATTTCACCATAATATTCAATGGTATGCATGCTACACCACAACCAAGCTGCAAGGGTTGCTAAGGGCCTGTGACAGTGTTTGGCACGGTAACTATGAATTAGTAGTCAATGCCATGCAAATGAGGCAAGTAATAGTGAATCGCAAACATCGCGCCGGCATAAGGATGTACCATACGGCACAGCACTACAACACCAAGGAGTGGTCTGGAGGAATACATGACATCAGCAGTGGGGTGTGCCACTGCAGCTGTAAGCACATTGGAGCAATGCAAATCCGGGCTGCCCATTGCTAAGCAAAGCCACAGGACAGGGACGTGGATGTAGGTATAGCTTTGCTTAGCTGAGAGCACACATGGTGCCTGAAAGCGCATGTGTACGTGGATGAAAACGTGCCTGAAACTCGGTAAGCAGATGCACACCGTGCACCACAGCCCAAAAAGGAAGTTTAGGGGAACACAATAAGGAAATGCCACAGTAGGGTAATTGGAGTACAACTGAGCAATTAACACCTATTAACTCACAGTGGGCCATTGACGGCAGCTAACAAGGCTGCTAGCAGCAACGTGCAGAACAGGATAGAGGAGGTGTCAGAAGAGAACTGTAACCGCAGAGCAAAGCAAACTTGCAGTAGATCGGCTATAGAACACATTTTGCAAGACAATCCTGGTCCGGTAAAGAACAAAACAAGAAAGCAGGCTGCTGGATGCATGCCAGACAATGGGAGGGGAATTGTTAAGAAAGGTTAAGGCAAGAGCAAGAGGTAATCCACGGCAGCTAAATGTAATTCAACACCAAAGGCAGCACAATAGCAGTACCTGTGGTAAAACACATAAGATACCCTGCAGCTCCGAATGTACATACACACCCTATGACATCATCAGTGTTCAAAGCACAATAGTATAAAGTGTGAAGGCACCTCAAACACACTTGTGTATTCCCAAACACTGCACCATCGGTGTAAACAGACGGGGAACTTTTACAATGTACTTGTTGGGAGCTGCCATAGCTGTGATTCATCAGCATATGTTGGAGACTGAAGGTGTTGTGGAGGATGATGCTGACAACCACCTCAGGCCCCGGAGGAGGAGAAGAGTGTTCAGATCAAGGGTAACCTACCAGGTGCTAATGATCTGGAGATAGTAGAGCATTACAGGGTGGACTGGAACATCATACAGAAAATAGTTGAGCTGTGCCAGCCACGCCTGAGATCCAGAAACAACAGAGGGGAAGCCATCCCAGTGGACACAAAGGTATGTGTAAGCTTGAGAACACTAGCCACAGGTACCTTTCAAAGGCCATCTGGAGATATCATGGGGATCTCACAAGCATCAGCATCCATGGTACTCCACCAGTTCCTGGATGCCATGTTGCCACATGCCAGTGAGCATATATATTTCCCCCGAACTCAGGAGGAGTTGGCCAGCAATATGCATCTCTTCCACCATGTGGCACACTACCCAGAGGTAATGGGTGCAATAGACTGCACACACATACATATCAAGTCACCACCCAGTGAGCATGGTAGGCGCTACATAAACCACAAGGGATACCACTCCATCAACTGCCAGGTCATGTGCAATGCCCAGGGCATTATCACGGATGTGTGTGCCTGCAGCCCTGAAAGCTACCATGACTCCCACATCTGGCATGCCTCACAGCTGTATCAGGTATTTGTCAGGGGGGACATCCCATATGGCCACCTTGTGGGGGATGCTGGCTATGCACTGGAGCCGTGGATGATGACTCCCATCAGAAATGCACACACACCCATGCAAGAACGCCATAATGAGGCACACGCACAAACCAGAATCATCATAGAGCATGTGTTTGGGATGCTGAAATCACAGTTCCATTGCTTGGACATATCTGGTGGACCCTTGCAGTACTCTCCAGGCACATGTGCCCACATCTTTATAGTATGTGCCATGCTACATAATATGATCCTGCAGAAACAGCTGCAGCAGGGACATAATGGTGAAGGCCCTCACAGCCCTCCACAATTGCCAATGCCATCACAGGCATAGAGGGATTCAGACCACGAACTCCCTGTGCCAGCCCCAGTAGGCAGATGGAGGCATGCCCAATATGCCCACGCCTTGGCAAAGAGGGAATGTATAGCACATACACTGACAGTGTAGACCCCTATGGACTGACACACTTCTCCACCTGCACATACAGTAAAACGGATGACTCACACACATGACCACCTGCAAATTGTAATGTATAGGTGGCCTACTGTGTGAATCCTACATAGGCAGCCCTCATCTATTGCACACACAACAGCTATTGGAACAAGGAAAGTCAACACCTGAACAGTAAACAAAGCTACCAGCATATGTTGATACTGTATGTATAGCTTCCTAGGTACATCGGTAGGTACATGCCCGATTGTCAGAGGCCATTCATCAGCCTAGGCAAAATGTGTCTGCTATCGCCACCCCATCGATTAACCAACTGTCCCTCTGTGGAGCACAGCCAATTGCGGGATCCATGTGTGTAACCACTGTTCCCCACCTACTCTGCATGGATTTCCCGGTGTGTTAATGAGGGCCTCCATATAATGTAATCAGGGATGTAGTGCCAAAGCATGGGGAGTACCCATGACAGGTATCTGCCACCCAGCATTCTCCAGTTATGGTTGTGTCAAGGTGTAGCACATTACAGTGTGTGGCTCACTGTGACATAGATTCCCAGTGCTGGAGCACATCCATTAAACATCACTTGGACATACCATTAATAGGTATCATCCATATGTAAACTAACTGAGTTACACATTTGATTGCAGTACGGAGGAACAGCCATAGTACAGTACACATACAAAACATCATAACACTTGTACAAATCCCAGATGACCAAGTGGTAAAGCCACTGACTGTGTCGTACATGTTCCCGGATCCATGTCCTGCAAGGTCCGTAACGTAATTCTGATGGCAAGAATAACGGATGTTGGATGCAGGTCATTAGAGCACGTTTAAGAACATGTTAGCTGGTTTATGTGGCAGCAAGTGACTGTAAGCATTGTTTGAACATGACTACACAGATATGCGCAAGACAGGTCTAAGCTTTGCCGAATTCCGCGCAGATCACGGTCAAAGATTTCCAGAACAAGTGAAACCAGCATTATTCACCCATGTACTAATAGTGCCTGCTCTGAGAGGTAAAACGACCACTGCCAGGAGTAGAACACGCAACCATGTACACAATCACCTACCACTAAGCTACCCGAGATGTACCAATGGCAGGTGTGTATTGTGACAGGTTAAAACACAAAAGTGCGGAGTTCAGGAAACAGCATACACCGCCATGTACCCAACGAAAGTTGTGTTCACTCTCTCTCTCTCTCTCTCTCTCCCTGTCTGTAGATATATATATATATATTTATATATATATATATATATATATATATATATATATATATATATATATATATATATATACATATATATAGATATATAAAATAGGGATAGAAAGGGTGATAGAAAGATGTATGTCAATATATACGGATATACATATATCTGCAAATATATAGACAGGTAAACAACTTGTACACAACCATGGAGGTACAAATAAATAGGATACTGCCAACTACCAAATGCTTTACATACCGACATGCATAATCACGAGGCTTAAAGACCGAAAGATCACAGTACCGGAACACTATAACCGTGAGTAATATTATCACGATGTTAAGGGACATTTAGTTATTGCTGTTGGTGCTGCGGTCCAGGTAGGTACTGTGTTTAAGTGTGGTTCCGACTGCTGTAGTGTGTGTAAGTGCATGTTGAGAGTGCGGTGTGTGTTTCCGTGGGACTGTAATGTGTGTGTGTGTGTGTGTGTGTGTGTGTGTGTGTGTGTGTGTGTGTGTGTGTGTGTGTGTTTGCATCATGTGTCTGTTCGTGCTAACTCGGAGGTAGATTATTACAGTAGTTGTGGTCATAGCCGGCCTTAGGCATATGGTTACCACCTGTCCCACTTAGAGAGGGACATTCCCTCTTTGGTCAGTTGTTTCCTGACAACAAATATTAAAAAGGGCAAATGTACCGGGATTGTAGGACATAATGATGTCCTATATATTATGTAATAGTTGCATTAAATATTTATTCCTGTATCTAAAATACGTAAATTGTTCAAGAAACATAATAAGCAACTAAAGTGCTACAAGAATAAGGTTTTATTTAGGACAAAAGTAAGTTCTATCCTTTGTACTGACAGTGGGTATGTGTTGGCCTCTAAACCCCGATGTGTGTCCTGCAAATGTCCCACTATGGCCATTTGAAAATGTGACAACCCAAGCCAAAGAGGTTCAGTCACCAACACAACTGCAATGAGTACAAATATCTGTGACAGAAATACATGAGACAGCTTTCATGTAGCAACATTTCATTACATATCGATGTATTTCAGAGGGATTGAAGGATCAACATCACCTGCATGCTATATAGGAACCAATTAACAATGGATTAATGAATAAGCCTGCAATAACCATAGTATTAGTCTACTAAATGATAGGTCTTCAATGAGGGAAAAAGCCCCCACACACATATGGAATATGTATAAATGCAGTCCCCACAAACCTTTACCTGCTATGTACACCCACCTACATCTCCCCCATACCCGAAACAATTGCAATACAGACTGTAATAACATCACAAACATCCACTCACTCAATGACATCTGCAGAAGTGTTAATATACCTTGTGAGAGACACACTTGTAATGGCACCATGTGAAATCGTTGCTGTTGTACAATGGAACAGACACCGATGTTACAGGTTTTTTTTGCAATAGTCTCATATCAGACGGTTGAGATAACAGCTACATTCACATGTAGAACTATATACTCTAGCCATCACACAGAATCCATGGGGTCATGAATTCAAAAAATCTGTGTCTCTCCATATTAGCAGTTGCAATTCATCACAATAAAAGACATCTAGACCGTCTCCCTCGAAGGTAGGGCAAAAGGACATTGCCCAAGTGGAGTATTCAGTTATCCCCCACTGTTACCGTGTAATTGGCCGATGGAGTAGCTGCACAGCTGATGTGCATGTAATAATTTACTCCAGAACACCAATTGGTGTCAGGATACCACATGTTACAGGTATCTACGTATAAAACGATGGCTTGCCATACATTCAAACCGTATGCTCATACCATAGAACCGTTTAAAGAGGAAAGGAGTAACACAGATATTATTGTAAACTCGGACCACTAAGAAGGTATGTAGAACACTCAGTATGTTAATGTATGTAGTGCCTGTTCTGTATTAATGAAAGTGTACGCAATGCATACAGTGGGAAAAGGTATTATGTAGTGATGTCTTGTTGAGCATAGTAATGCTTGTAGAAATTGTGTGTACTGTTGTGGGCCACAAGGTAAACACCTAATGCACCACAAGGGATGCTACATAAGGGCTTTAAACATAACAATTCCACTCCAGCTGCTGTCGGTGGTAGGGTTTGTCCAACAAGTATGTGCCATAACAAGGGATAGTATATGTTGATATACTGTAACAGTAGGCATATGTATGGATGTATAACGAGAATAACGTGCCTAAGTTGGTCCTGCTGTGCAATTATGCTTTGCATTATGGGATATGGTTTCAAAAATGTGAAATGTACAGTATTGTAGGTAGTTATGTCAAATATTTTACATAGCATTACTGTTATATTATGCAAACATAAGGTATGTCTATTGGAATGTAAAATACACAATAACAGGATACATATGGCTTGTATTCACCAGACAGTGTAACACCATGATAGCTAATTGAAATGGAAGAACTACTCAATTATCCATGCACAAAGGACATGTAATAGCTTCATAGGTTCATAGATAGGTACTATGCTGTCTGGCCAAGTCCATTTGTAAGCCCAAATGCAGTGTTTTCACCTGGCAGCACCTCCCTAGGTTAGTGTCCTGTGCCTGTGAACAGCAGAGCCATTTGTTTCCTGCACCTGTGCACAGTACAGCTACTGCAGTGATACCTGGCGTACATGTCTGTTCCCCATCCACCCATCGAGGTATCTCATGAAGAGTGCTAGTGAGGGTCCCTGCCTGATGTACATAGGAATCATGTTCCAAAGCATGGTGAGTGTCCATTTCAGGAATGTATCCCTCCAGCACATGCTACTCATCATTGCATTTGGGTACATATCCCAGAGCATGTTGCTGTCAGTGGCTTTTGCTTATGTTGCTTATGTGGAGCATATCCATCAATATTGTTGTGGACATGTGCCTTGTATGTTCAGCAGAGGTCATCTCTGAGTATGCAGTATGCAAATGAGTACAGCTGGGGTTTCTGTAGTTGTGCTGCATACGTCATCCTTCGGAGATGAGTAATCCTGTTGGTGTGTTAATGTTGTGGTATTTAAAGCCGTTGCTGTTCTGAAAGGTGCACCCCAAATGGGGTGTTGTACCCTTGATCGTGTTTCATAAGTCAGGAGTATAGAGGTACAATGGCAGCCTTTGTTCCAGCTACAAACCCATTACAGATTAGGGTGGCCATGTAGAAGGATAGCCACACCACCATGGCAATATGGTTATCAAAGGAGTGGGTGCTATCTAGGTGTGTACTAAGATCCCTTATAATGTCTTATGTATGTAGGGGACTACCACCTATGTGATAGTCACTGGGTGATTGTTGTAATCCAAAGGGGATGTTTATGCACCTTGTGGCATGCTGCTTGAGGCCATGTTACTGACACCAGGTATCCATCACAGTGACACCCTTATGGTGGGTGTGTGTATTAGCTGGTGAATCAATCATGGCCCCTAGTTTGCAGTCGTCTGGAAACCTATTCAGGGAAAGTCCCTATGTGCTAGACTGTACCTCAGGGAAGCATATAATGAGCATGAGGGGCCCAATGACCGAGGACTGGGGTACGCCAATTGTAACTGATGTACAGTAGGAACTACAGTATGCTACCCTCACTGCATGTGTCCTGTCCGTGAGCCACTTTGCATAACATCTTGAGACGTATGGGTTGCTGTGCAGGTGGATGTGTATACTGACAATACCAGAATGGTGAACGGTGCTGAAAGCCAATGAGAGGACAAGATAGGCTGTGTGGACCTCCTTACCGTCATCTACTACCTTTGTAACTGTCTCAAAGAACTCTACCAGGTGTAGGAGCCATGGTGTGGCCCTAGCAAATCCAACCTGGGTGGTATCAATGGTTTGGAAGCCAACAATGTCTCTGTGAATGACTTCCATGATGATGTTCTCCATAGCCTTGCAGAACAGTCTAGTCAGGCGTATAGGGCAATAGTTCCTCTGGTCCATTGTGGCACCACCTTTGTGGAGTGTGATAACTGTTGCTGTGCACCATTCAGGGTACACAATGCCTGATATAAGGCTATTAGTGAATCTGGTGCCCACGTGGGGAGCCATGTCATTCTGAGGTTTGTGTAAATCGCAGCCTGGGATGTTGAACGGTCACATGGAGTTTGTGTTCCAGGCTTTGGAGAGAGCAGGTTTGAACTGTGTAGTTGTGACTGCAGGGACTCTGCATTGTTCCTGTATAGATTTGGGACCTTTAGGGTGTGAGAGGGGTGTAAAGTTAGCTGCCAGGATGTTGCCAATATCAGTCGGTTCTGTAATGTTTCTGCCTAACCATTGTATGTCAGAGCAGATGTGGGTATTGCCATCGAGAGTACTGACATACCTCCATTATTGGAGGATGTGATAAGGGATCCCAGATTCCTACTGAGGCTGACCAGGAGCTACTCCACTCATGGGAGTGTACCCTACTTTGCAACAGTCTCCTCCTTCTGTCGTACATTATGTCCATGGCAGTGGACCCCCAGAGTGGTGTCTGTTATCTGGTGGGTGCAGTCATGGCTCTGTTTGGGATAGCATGATCCATGCAGTCGTGTAAGTGCTAATGAAGTACAGTTGTGAATGTTTCAGCATTTGTAACTATATTGTCCATCTGCGCGGGTGTCATGGCATTTACTACTGCTGTCATATGAAGCCTGAAGTTGGCTTTGTAGAAATATTGTACTGTGTTTTCCGTGAAGGGTGTGGTGCCGGAATGTGGATAACAAGGGTGATTAGCATATGTTTGGAACTGACCAATGAGAGGATAACCCCAGGTGTAGAACACCAGTCACACATGTTTGTAATGTCCAGGTCTAGGATATTGTTGGCCTTGGTGGTGGTGTGTATAGTTTGATCCAGCCGATTGGAGTTTATGACTACCCAAAAGTGTTAGCTTAATGTGTCGGCACATTAGTAGGTATCACAGTTAAGTGTGGGATAGTGTCAGTCTCACATCAGTAGTTCCTGTTTGAACCCTACTTTCCAGTACACCAAGAAATGAGGGCCGTTAACTGTGGGGTATGGTGTGGAATCCGTAGCAAGCTACAATTTGTATAGCAGTTATGGCCACAGTTAGTTGCACTTGGAATACCTCTGATGCATTTTGCTAAGCAACCAGCATGGAGGTGTGTACATCCTTGTGAAATATGGACAGACCTCCGCCATGGGTGTTCCGGTCCTGGTTACATGACTGGAAGGTGTGGTGTGCATAATAGCCTGTCAGTGCAGGGGTGCTCTCCGGAGCCTAGAAGCAGGTGACAGTCACTGGAGAGATATCAAAGTGGTCCATTATAAGGAGCACCTCGGCTGAGTGCGTTTGAGATGAAGATGTCAAGCATTGAGTAACATTACCCTCAGGTTTTGCTTGCCTGTACCTGTTCTGGTGGTGAATGTTATTTGAAATGTGTCTAAAACAGGCAGTATAGGAGCAGCAAGAGCCTTAGATGTTATCCATAATCCCAGGGCTGACAGGTGCAGGTCATCTGTGCCAAAGCATTGTGGTTTGTCGACCATGTCATTCAAAGCAGACAGATACTGGATACCCTTGGAATGACACCAGAAGCATAGGCAACTGTTGAAGTGAATAATTCAGTCATTGTACTGTGTCATTAGTCTGGACTAATGCAGAATGCTTCTCAGGGCTTGGGAGATACCTGCCTGGGCTACAAGATCGGAGAGCTATTGCATGTCCCTGTACATGTAGTCCAGCAAGTTACATCTCAGGGCATTCACACTAACGTGAAGAATGACAGTCATATTGTACCTGTTGAGGAGTGACCTGAGTGCTTAGGTTATGTTGTGGATCCTGTTACCTGACAGCCAGATGACAGTGACTATCGCCTTGTGTAGCCTGCTGAGTGGGACATCAGTGTGACCGCCTACAGAGTCACCTATGACTAGTGTGTTGGGTATGTTATAACACCCTATTGGCTGTAGTTGATGGGCACACACGGGTCTGTGGGCTATAAGTAATTGGTGTTGTATTTAGTGATGGGGGCTGCCTCTGTTGCCTACACAGAGTGGTATGGAGAGGCTCTGCAAATGTTGTAGTCTTACTATGTGTGGGCTGTGGTGGTGGAGATCTAGTGAGACTATGTGATGAGTGTGGTGTGCTGCAAATGTTTAACAACTGCACATGATTGTCAGGTTAAGTCTGGGTTGGAGAGAGCATTACCTCCACCATGGCTACATATGTGCATCTCCCACAGGTTGTAGTGTCGTATGTTAGGAGGTGAGCATTGACTTTGTACATGCGACAATTGCTATATTACCTCATGTTGCCCATATTCATCATATAGACAGGCACTGGTGATTGACATTTGGACATACTTTTATATTCAACCATTTCTCACAAGATATGTGAGGTAAGTGTGTACAGCAGCTGTTGTACTGTAAGCATGCTGGAAATGTAAGGACAAACAGTGTTTACCTGTAGGAAATGAGTAGGATTGAGTGATATAGTAATTAGTAGCTCATGAAGTGTGTACATGTTCTGAACAAGTGCTGAGCATGAATAAGTAATACCGATAAGGTGTTGAATAATTTAAATTCACTGCCCCCCCAATAGGTACACAATCACATATCCATGAACACTACAGAGCCCCTGTAACCATAACTATGATGGAACAAGGTGTACTCAGGCTGCATGTGACCTGTTCAAATCCCTGGTCATATAATACACATATGGCAAAACAGTTTGCTCTACACATACACTTCCATGTAAAACATAGGTTCATGGCAATCTGAGAAAACACTGAATGGATCACACTAACAGTTATCACAACCCACAAAGTGGAGACGTGACTCATAATGGGAGGCACTGCACTATTACCCTGCTGAGTATGGTCTGAAAGTCTATGAACCTTAATCAATGTAGATGTTGTTAGCAGTACAGATGTAGATGACAGTACGGATGAATTCACACTGCATAGCATACCTGTGACAGGTCATAGGACATCATCACCCATACTGTGTTCCACCTACACTCAGTATACTACATGTACCTTCGTATGTCACAGGAGTGTTCTACCAGTGGTCTGTTCACAGAAGCAACACTACAAAAGGTGTCTGAGTGACATGTGCATATCACACCAGTGGCAGCTACAGTAAAACAGGGTTAATGTTTTGTACTCCCCTGTCATTGTAGCCCATACCACACAGACAAATGGGAGGCATCTGCATATGTGAGTATGTGATTGGCCATGACCTAGGAGCAATAGCTGACTCAGTGTTGTGGACAACATACAGAATGGGCTTTGTGGATGAGGTGTGTGACATATGTGCAAATCTGACAGCTGCTTATTGCATTGTCACCGCTATGTTAATAACTATGCACCCATTAACTGCCACCTAGGCAACGGTCAACATTATGGACACTGTGTGTAAGAGATGGTGCTGTGCAGTTTACCTCCCTGAGCTAGTGACATCACCAGGCCTATTAGGTAGTCATAAGAGGCAACCCAAGTCATGACAGGGTGCCATCCATGAGCATGGAGATCATTGGACAGCCATACTCAGCACTCAAGTGACCAATACTGGATCACATATCACCTTTAAGGGGTATTGGCTATGCTTGGATGGGCAACACCAGCCTTAACAATCCTCATCTCCACTATGCAGCATGCTGCCTACCCTGCATAAAGACATGTGCAACACTGTGATGTTGGACATGCTACATGTACATATCCTGATCTGAAAGACATATGTCATGGACAGCCACCTTTCTAGTACAAGGGTCGCCACATGCTGGACAGACCCCTGTGCCATACATGTTACATACTCCTGCCATACCATGCAACCCTGTCCAGCAAAGCTGCACGTGTCATCTCTGTCATACACGGTGCGATGACCGCATGGTAGATGTATCATTAACTGTCTGGATCAGTAATGTGGCACTGATTCACTTGTCGGCGGGAACATGGCTGTCATATACAGCTAGAAAACCTTACATCCTATGCCCATACATGGCCCAGGGCATACACACTACTACATGATCTTGGCCGTGCATGCTATAGTTGATAACCATCCCTGCGAATGCCATCCAGCTAGCCATTGCCCCATGTGTATCACATGTGCAACACAGGCAATACGTGGCAGGATGTTGAACTGCTGTACAGTGCCGTGTAGATGTATATGGCAAAACACATGGGTTCATAGGTTCATAGGTTCATACTAGGCTTTCTGCCCAAGGGCATTTATAAGCCTAACCCAGAGTTTTGTGGCTTTTGCCACCCGTTTAGTTTGAAGGATACTATGCCCATTATTCTGCTGTGCCTCTGTCAAGCAGTGACACTGAGATAATCCCTGGGGTATATCTGCGATCTCCCATCCATTGGTCAAGATTTCTCTTGAACAAAGCCAGCGAGGTGCTCTGCCTCACATGTACCGGGATTTTGTTCCACAGCATAGGGAGTCTCTGGGTGATGAATCTGTCCCTCCAGCATGTCCTATTAATAACCGTGTCAAGGTTTAAGTCTCCCGCCCTTGTAGTTCTGAGGGATCTAGATTTTTTGAGGTGAAGCATGTTCATCAATTCCTGGTTGGACATGGCCTTGTATGTCAGGCACAGGTCACCTCTGAGCAGACGGTAAGCGACTGAATAGAGCTGGATTTCCTTCAGTCGGGCAGCATAAGACATATTTTTGAGACCCTTTATCCTTTTGGTGAGGAACTTTTGGGGCCTTTCCAGTTGCTGCAGGTGTCGTGTCAGATACATTCCGAATGGGGCATTGTACTCAATCATTGGTCTGATGAGTGATGAGTACAGGGGGATGATAACCTCCCTTGATCTAGATGTGAATCCCTTCATGATCAGGTGGGCAATGTAGAAGGTCTTCCTAACTACTTTGGCAATGTGAGTTTCAAACGAAGGGTTACTGTCAACCTGGGTCCCCAGATCCCTGATAACCTCTTCTGTGCTTAGTGGATTGCCGCCTATATGGTAGCTAGGGGTAACCTTGTTTTTCCCGAAGGGTATGACTATGCATTTTTTGGTGTTTAACTTTAGGCCATGGCTCTGGCACCAGTTATCCATTTCTATAAGACCCTTCTGAAGGATATCTGTGTCAGATGTGTTCTCAACTATGGCACCCAGTTTGCAGTCATCTGCAAATTTTGTCAGCCATAACCCTCCTGTGTTTGCTTGTACTTCTGAAAAGTAGATGCCGAACAAGAGTGTGCCCAGGACTGAGCCCTGTGGGACACCACTTGTGACAGGCTTTGAGTCTGACATGGTGCCAGCAACTCTGACCCTGTGGGTTCTGTCACTTAGCCAGTTTGCAACCCATCTTGTGACGTATGGGTTTACATTTAAGCTGATGAGTTTTTCAATGATACCTGAGTGGGGTATTGTGTCGAAAGCCTTTGCCAGGTCGAGGTAGGCTGTGTGGACTGCCTTTCCCTCATCAATGGCCTCAGTGACTGTTTTGAAAAAGTCAACCAAGTTTAAAAGGCATGATTTGCCTTTGACAAAGCCAAACTGGGTTGGATCCAAAGTCTGCAAGTCCCCTATGTCTTTATTTATGAGTTCCATTATGATCCTCTCCATAGCTTTGCAGATCAGGCTTGTCAAGCTGATGGGACGGTAATTTCCAGGGTCGGTGGAGGCACCGCCTTTGTGAAGTGGGACCACAGTTGCCGTACGCCACTCCTTGGGTACATATCCTGAGGTGAGGCTAAGATTAATCAGCTGGCCTAACTGCGGGTTTAATTCCTCATTGAGTTCATGGAGCACACAACCGGGGACACCATCTGGTCCCATGGATGCTGTGTTTTTTGCCTTCGAGAGAGCAGTTCTCACCTGAGCGTTAGAGATGTTTGGGGGGCTACAATCCTCTGGTATAGATATCTCACCTTTTGGGGAGAGGGGGGGAGAAGTTTGCACTGAACCTGTCAGCCAGTATGATGGCAATGTCTGTAGGTTCAGTAATTTTTACATCATTTTGAACTAATTCTGAGCATATCTGGGAGTTTCCTCCCAGGTTTCTAACATAGCTAAAGAAGGCCTTATGATTGTCTTCTGAGTCCTTAGTGACTTTTCTCTCAAAATTTGCCTTGGATGATTTTATGAGAAATCTTAGTTTTTTACTTATAATGATCAAAGGTGTCTTCCCTTTTAAGGATTTTTGCTCTATCTTGTAGTAGCTTCCTCCTTTTGTTGTAGAGCTTGTTTATGGCTGGGGTCCACCAGACTGGACGCTTGCCTTTGGTACAAAGAGTCTTTGTTTTGTTTGGGATTGCCTGATCCATGCAGTCCTGTAGGTGCTGGTAGAAGGCATTTGTAAGTGATTCAGCGGCTTGAGTAATGGTTTCCGCAGGCTCGGGGGCCTTAAAAGAGACCACACTTGTCATTAGAAGTGTGAAGTCGGCTTTTGAGAAGTTCTTCACTGTGGTCTTTTTTATCTCAGGTGGGGCGGATGTGGACTTCCAGTGAGATTAGTTTATGGTCTGATCTCACCAGTGAGGGGTATACTTCCGGTGTTGAACATTGTGACCCCATGTTCGTGATGATGAGATCTAGTATGTTTTCTCCTCTTGTGGGGATGGTGACTAGTTGTTCCATGGCATTTGAGTTTATGAACTCAAGGAACCTTTGGGCTAGAGTGTTGGGGCTTGAGTAGTGATCCCAGTCTATGTTCGGTAGTTGAAGTCACCTAGTATGATGGTGTTTGGAGATACATTTATCCTCCAGTGTTTTCAGGAAAGCTATGTGAGGTTCCTGAGATTGAGAGGGTGGCCTGTAACATGCTACAAATTGCAGAGCAGTCTTGCCTATGGTTAATTGCACCTGGATGGTCTCCGATGCATCATGCATTGCCACCAACCTTGAGGTGTGGGTGTCCTGATGAATATAGACACCCTCCTTTCTTGGTGTTGTCCGGATTTTGGGGCCGAACGCATGATATGAGGTAAAACCTGATAGTGCCGGGTGCTCTCGGAGCCTTGAACCAGGTTTCAGTCACAGCACAGACATCGATGTTCTCCATACTGAGAAGGGCCTCGAGTGCGTGCATCTTGAGGTTGAGACTTCTGGCATTGAGCAGCATTACCCTTAGTTTTTCCTTTTTATGTTCTAGGGTGGTAGGTTTAGAATTTGAGCCTTGCCTAAAAAGGCACTATGGGGTGGCAAGAGCCTTTGCCAATATCCGAAGCCCAGGGTGACAGGTGCAAGCTGTCCTCATAAGCAGCGTGGCTTGTCCAGCATATCATCCCAGGCAGACAGACATTGGATCCCCTTTAAATGACACCAGAGTTTAAGCCAATTATTAAAGCTGATTATCTTGTCTCTGTATTGTGGCATCATTCTTGGTGACGGTAGGATACTGCTTAAGGTCAGGGTCATACCTGCCTGGGCTACATAATCAGAGAGCTCCTCTATGTCTCTTTTCATGTAGTCCAAGGAGGTACGTCGCAGGTCGTTCACACCAGCGTGGACAATGACAGAGTCGTACTTGTACCTGCTGTTGAGAGACCTGAGTGCTTGCGTTATGTGGTGGATTCTAGCACCCGACAGGCAGCTTACTGTGACTTTCTCCTTACTCAATCTGGTGAGCGGGACGTCAGTGTGTCTGACTATGGAGTCACCAATGACGAGTGTGTCTGGCATTGTGTTTGGCCTTAAGGGCTGTGACTGTTTGGCACACTGACTATGTGGTCTATGTGTTGCATGTGTTGTGTCCTGAGGTGGCAGTTACATGCATGTAAAGGTTTCCGTGTGCATGTCTGCATTGTCACTGCCCATATCCGTTAAAGCAGTGTATGTGATGATATGTGACATATACACAGCATCAAGGTCAACAGCATTAATGTGCACACATCCAAGCATGTGCTGATAGGTAAAAACACCAGTACAGGCAAACAGACATGCCCACATCAAGACAGCATTCACATGGAGTATGAGCAATGTAATGAGGTGACACACATATATGGTTATAATATCCAATCCCATCGGGTGTTACATATGTGTGAAACAAACATGTCAGTCATGTCAGTGTCATGACGATTTGCAAAGACAACTGTTCATAAGTACTAAATGTAATACACATGTATGTGCAGCTGTATCTCTGTGCATCTCTGAGATGCTGTGACCTGTCTCCATCATTATGTCTTCCAGATAATGCCTCGATCACGACTGCCGGCATATAGCCGCTTGGAGGATGATGCCCTCATACCATACCTCCAGGATAACTATGAGGTACTGTTCAGCCATGTGCCACAGCATGCCCAGCAGCATGATGACCTGTGGCAGGAACTTCGCAGGAGGATTAATGATATGGTGGCCATAACCACACCTACCAGCAGGTGTGCAGACACTGCATGGACCTGATCCGACATGTGAAACAGTGTGCCAATGCAATCGCCAGGGAACAAGGTAGAACAGGTGATGGGCCACCAACCCAGCCCCCACTCACACCTACCGAGGAGCTACTGGCCAGCCTGGGGACCCCATCAGAACAGCATCCACAAACTCTAGCTGCCATCATGGAGGTGGGTGTTTCCCAACCACCGAGCCTGGAGTTGTCTGGTAAGTCACTACTGCACATATAAATATTATATCCCATTTAGTCGCATTTGTCACTGTACACTATGCAATGTAATATCATATGCAAGGTATGTTTACACACATGCCGCATACTATAGCATGCTACCCTGTGTATGCACACATGTGCATACTCCATAGTATATGCTATTGTACAGGCGAATGTGTTACCATGCACAGTGCACCCTGTAGCTGTCATACAGTCATGGATAATGATCAAACGACTGTGTCACCCCTATGCAGGTACCTCTGACGTGCCACAGAGACATCAGGCTGTTGCAGGTGAGACAGTTATCAGTATCAGGCATGTGAATGCACAGATCTATTCACCATGTGGCCAGTTAACACATGTACACATAATGTATGGTCCAGTCACAATATACAGGTTGCATCTTTCATCAATCACACTGGCTACCCATGTGCAATATATACAAACCAAATGAAACACCAACATGAAACCACAGTAACTGTCATTGCTAGATGTGTGGACAGCTGTGCATACAACGGTGGAGGCATTGTTCAATGTAGGAATATGTACTATACATCAGAACAACACATGTGGGGTACGCAAACAGTACTACACTGTGAGCTGGGATATGGGCAGCCCACATGATTCACCATTGTGGAATGTGCTCCTGCAATGAGTGCAGATATTGTGATGTGCCATCTGACATGTCCCAGACATGTAGTGGTCCGGCTGCAACATTGTCACATTATCCCATAAAACATACCCCACATACCAAGCATACAACTCTTTGTTTGCATAACCCTGTGGACACTGCAGTATCTGACATCTATGGGTGTATGTCATATGGGACAACACAGACATGTGAGATAGTTGGCCAACACACACATTTGGCCAACACATGTTCACACATGGCCATAGAGGATGGCCAGAGACATGTAGTAACATACAGTAGATGTGATGTGTATGTGTGTACACCCTGTTGCACATTGTCTACACATGGTCCAACTATAGCCTTTGCTGAATGGTTATATAGTAGATGTGGAACACTGGACATCCTAACAGCCTGTGCACAGCTTGTGGAGTTGTCACTTAATTCGACCACATAAGATGTGTTGAACATCATGACTGTGTCACAGCATGAAAGTAGTCACCTGTACAGCTTCCACATACATACACAGACACCAGATCAGGCCAGAGATACTGTACATTTCCCTTGCTGCTGTTAGACATCACTGTCAGCTGTGCACCTCGTGTGTGTGGTACATAAATGTCATGTGGGACATGGTGTATTGACCAGTCTGCCATGTGTGGACATGGTTGTCAGGCAGCTAAGAAATGTTAGCAGTTGTGCAGGGGTGTCATCTGTATTTCTTCCGGTGACCTGTCACACATGACACAACATGGTTTAGTGTGTATACACCTCAGCGACGTGGGTCACAGTCCACAGTATTTATGTATTATGTATGCACACAGTCATGGCTATGCACTGTATGTGTATTCCACACTGTATAGCAATAGAGACGCCTCATGATTCCATGCAATGGTACTGTGTCTGTACTTCACACTGTATAGCAATATAGATGCCTCATACTACCCTCAATAGTCAAGCACATCTGCTAAAAGTGCATTCTTTCTGTAGGGCATACAAACAACACTGCAATGTGACACCATTACACCGCTGTGCATGTGTCAGGACGCCATTGTGTCAAACATGTATGCATGTCACTGCACACATCAGCAGATTACATGTCATACTACATGTTAATGTCAAGGACATATGCCTCACATCAGCCTTGTGTATGTTAACCTGTGCTGGTCCACATGGTGTATCACACGGATGCATGCTTACTACCATGACTGTGTGAAATGCATGGCTTCTGCTATGAAACATGCTTGCTGTTGTGTGCAACCCAGGGATGTAATCTAACTAACACTATTAATTTCTGAGCTGCATGCCGTCTGCTGTATCACATGCATGCTGCCTGCCTTCTGTCATATCACATGCATGGTTGTCTGTGTGTGTCTGTGTGTATGTCTGTGTGTGTGTCTGTGTGTGTGTATGTGTGTGTCTGTGTGTGTGCGTGTGTATCTGTGTGTGTGTGTGTGTGTGTGTGCATCTGTGTGTGTGTCTGTGTGTGTCTGTGTGTGTGTGTGTGTGTGTGTGTGTGTGTGTGTGTGTGTGTGTGTGTGTGTGTCTGTGTCTTTGTGTGTGTGTGTCTGTGTGTGTGTGTGTCTGTGTGTATGTGTGTCTGTGTGTGTATATCTCCATTGTAATGTAGAGTCTTTGTTTGCCTTCACAGGTGATGTAGGTGCGTTGCCCTCCTGCAGTCCATCTGATGTTAGTGTCCCCAGAGACTCTAGCAGTGATGAACATATGCTTGAGGTACAGGCAATGTTGTCAGGGGCTGAATTTGTGCCATTGGTTGCCATCCCACCTATATCCCCTCTTCCCCACACACAGTTCTCATGCCAACACATACCACATCATCAGTGGCCATAGAGGAAGGACAGTTACCATGTGTTAGCTTGGAACAGGAACGTGTGGTGGCTATGGAAGGTGTGTCTTCACACCATGGTGTCAGTGAAATGACTGCAGATGTGCCACACAGGCATGTGGCCAGTGCTGCTCGTAGGAGGACCTCTGGTCGACATGCACCTGCACGACAGAGCGCAGCAGCTGGTGTCACCAGACACATGTTTTAGACTATAATGGCGGCACAGGCACATGCTGAATGGCAGAAAAGAGAAGGGCAGAGGCTTCAGAGGGTTGCTATCCATTCTTTAAATGAAAACATCCAGGTATTGGCAAATGCTCAACAGCAGATTGCTGACATTTTGGACAGGCAATTGGGTGACATGGTTGGAATCCTTGACTGTGGCATGGCAATCCGTGAGCATGAGCTGTCTATGCTGGAACATCTGGTAGGAGTGAGGCGTAGGCCACATGGACGTAGGCCAGCTACACCACCTGGTGCAAGTCTACGCGAACGAGCAACCTCACATGCCCACTCCCATAGTGCCGGTAGCAGCAGCAGTGCAGCTGGTGCTGAGCTGTCCACACCAGGACACAGAAGGCCACATGGACGTGGCCCTGGATGGTCCCAGCGGGGACACAGTTCCAGCGGACATGTGCCATCAGACAGTACTCAATCTGTACCTCTGTCTGGTAGTGCCCGTGCAACCCCTGGTAGGCACAGGTCAAGTGGCCATGGCTGGACACAGTGAGCTTTAAATCCTGGTCTGTACAATCTGGAGCTGTCAATAATACCCCTGTGTAGGCCGGATACATGGCAGAACTGTCTGCACACATACACGCACACACCAAAAGCATCTGTAAGGCACCGCAACACCCACATGCATAATAACCACACATGTCCAATTAGATCACAGGCCCTAACCCATATACATGATGTCATCCACTGGTGCAGCCTAGGCCCCTGGCAAACATTATCACCCGGTGCATATGATGATGCCTGTGCTGCATCCCTGTCATCCACACCATCGGTGCAGGGACATGCTCATATGGTCTGATGCACAGGGTGAACAGAATAGTGAGATAGGTGTATATTACAATTGTTGTGTACTGTTGACATGCAGCAGACATACCATGTAGTACAGGATTAGAATGCATTGTTTTATGTTCAGAGTATGTGTCTTTTTAACAACAGTAACAGCATGTTGGTAATGATGCCCTGCGTCCCTCCTTAAGGTCTGATTGCATGTGCCATTACATAACAGTGTTTGCAGTTAGAATGCATTGTTTTATGTTCACAGTATGTGTCTTGGTAACAACAGTAACAGCATGTTGGTAATGATGCCCTGCTTCCCTCCTTAAGGTCTAATTGCATGTGCCATTACGTACCAGTGTTTTCAGTTTCACATGTGTAAATGTGGAGTACTCACAGGCATGGATGGAAATACCAGCATGCTATACGTAGCCTCAACCTCACTGTTAGAAAGGCTGACATTCCAAAGACCTCTACTGATCCAGGAGCATGTGAGCTGTGTACTAGGCTACAGTGGCTAGAGACGTGACATCCATACCAGGTGACATCACAGGTGCAGCTACATGGTGCTGGGGGGTTTACACAGTGGTCTAGCTGATGTCAAGGGTAGGGGCCAGTTGATAGCATGAGGCCTCACTGTGTACCAGTAATACACTTTCACATTACAGGATGAGAACACACACAGACACACACAGTAACACACCCAAACTCACGGGGTCAACGACACTATAACACACACTTGATAGTTTTCAGGTGAGGACCCCTGCCTATGTGGTAATCACCATTACAGTACTGTGCACCCACATGACGTGACACAGAAAATGAACATGTACAGGTAGTCAGTAATGCCTAAGACTGACGGCATCAACAGGGTTGTAGGTTGCATCACCTTGAAGGGTTAGGGGCCCTATCTGTTCTCAATGGTAGCATACATCCTCACTCCATGCACCAGACACCCATATATACACACACACACACACACACTGGAGTCCACAAACATCATGCACATACAGATAGCTAACATGTGTGTGATAGACACACCACCCCTGCCTATGTCTTGCTTTCTACACTGCAGTATGTACAGATCTCTACAACAGTGTACAGGGGTGTGTAACAATTGGGATGTATTCCCCACAATACATGGCATATATAGTCACACAAGCAAACACACATGGCAGTACTGTGAATCAAACACCTGCTATCTTATGATGTGTGTTTGTCTCCGTCTGCCTTGGGACAGTAATATGCCTTTAGACTGCTCACACGCCATACAATCCCTATCGGCATCTTTGCCTTTGCTGATGATGTCACCCACCTAGAAGTATGCCTCTGGGATTGCTGTGATCCAGTAATCTCGGTAGCGCATTCTATAACTGTGTAATGCTGTAGTGTGATAACATAGTCAGATCTATGTTCTAATCCCACCCCTGCTTTGTGTGTGTGTATTTCCAGCTGCCTGGGGACAGAGTAATGCCTTTAGACTGCTCACTCTCCATACAATCCCTATCAGCATCTTTGCCTTTGCTGATGATGTCACCCACCTAGAAGTATGCCTCTGGGAGTGCTGTGATCCAGTAATCTCGGTAGCGCATTCTGTAACTGTGTAATGCTGTAGTGTGATAAAATAATCAGGTCTGTATTCTAATCCCAGCTCTGCTGTGTGTGTTTCCAGCTGCCTGGGAACAGAGTGATGTTTTTAGACTGCTCACACTCCATACAATCCCTATCGGCATCTTTGCCTTTGCTGATGATGTCACCCACCTAGAAGTATGCCTCTGGGAGTGCTGTGCTCCAGTAATCTCTGTAGTGCATTCTGTAACTGCATAATGCTGTAGTGTGTTAAGATAGTTAGGTCTGACCGGCCTAGCTGGGCAGTGTTGGAGGTAAACATTTGTTTATTGGACCTCCCAGTAACATATGCCCGGTCTGAACATATGTTACCCGTAATTGCTGTAAAGTAACCTAGTTAGGTACATGTGTATATCTACAATGACATATATATATTTTTTGTGTGTATATGTGCATATATCAATAACTGTTGTATGTGTATATATATCTATCTCTCTCTCTCTTTCTGTATATATATATATATATATATATATATATATATATATTTTTTTTTTTTTGTATAGATATATATATATATATATGTGTGTGTGTGTGTATATATATATATATATATATATATATATATATATATATATATATATATATATATATATATATATATCTGTGTCTCCGTTAACCAATTAACCAATACATTTCCCGGACATACACACTTACACATGCGTATTGGGTTTTATCTCTGCTTCAACAGCACACTATTGCCTTAGTCATTATGACACCGACACTTCACTCTGGTTAACTTGTAATCAGTATACAGCACGTTATACAGCGGACAGATGTTGCACTTTGTTCATGTATGGAGTACCGCTGATAAGTGTGATGTGATACAGTGTCATTTGACCTATTCCTCATCTGCACAGCCTATTATTCCTGCTACTGTATTTGCTTCTGTGCACATTCATATTATTTATGTTAATAAATGGAGTGCATGTGTTACAGAGAATGTACATCAACATATATGTCTGCATGTTGTTGTTTCTTTCGGCTTTTCCCATTTAGGGGTCACCACAGCAGACCTCCGGTCCGCTAATGATTGTCAGATAGGTTTTACGTGCCGAGATGCCAGCCCTGATGCACAACCTTCAACGAAGGTACGCCCATTCACGCATGTCTCCATGCAGAAGATGCTCTAGCTTGGAATTGCACCTATGTACTAGCTGACCTACACGGGCCGCTCCATTGCAACTGGCACAACCAACCCTGGCACTCCTGTGTCCATAATCGCATAGCCATAGTTTCTCCAGCCCACCCGTGTTGAGTTTCCACGCGTAACAGCCATTATCCACCTGATACCGCAGCCATGACACACCTTTACACATTGCCCTCTCCAGAGCGTTAGGGGCCCTACACACATTTTGTACCACCTCGTGTATTCACAGGGTCTCCCTCCATTTATATTTGCACATACGTGCCTTTCCTGGTGTTATGGACTACGAACATTTTGTGGGTTACAAGTGTAGGTGGTCACAACATGAACTACATTCCATCTGTGTGTAATGTTGACGTAGCAGTTCAACTGTATTATGGCCACTGGTATAACCCTGCCTCTGGTGTGAATAGCGGTGCTCTACTCACTCTTGTGCAGCTTTATCTGACGTACGCTGCAAGCACTAATGCATTAATGCATATTAATGAAGGTGGGCTGCTGCCACAGCCACGAGCATAGGAAATGAGCGCGAATGCATAGGGCGTGTCGAAGTGCCGCACGGAGGCGTAGAAATGTCAGCTGTCGATGTGCAACCTAAAATGCTTGCATATAACAATTTGCATGCAATAGTAATCACATCTGTCAGTGTCCGTGGATACTGAAATGTATGCAAAGCATGCAAGACAGTTCCTGCGAACACAAAATGAAGAAGCAAACACAAATGCATGGTAGGGAATAATGGGTCCCCATCCCTCGAACAAATGAAATTGAAAACCGTGTGCCCATAGTCCAATGCAGTGTAGATAGTTATACCAAGTGGAAGTGAAACACATCATGTTAGTGCGCCGCCAATAGCTACGTCCAGCCCAATGGTCAGGGTCACCAGCTGTCCCACATTGTGAGGGAGTGTACACAGCTGGGCAAATGTGTCCATAACAAATCCATGATAAATGTAAATATCTAGTGACCGTATGACAGAATTATATCCCACAATGCATGTAATAGTCACATACAATAGGTATGTCCATATTTAATGTACCATATGTGACAGGAAATAGAATAAGCATGAAAACGAAGCAGAAGGAGCATATAAACTGCTACAACAATAAGGCAACATGTAGGCTTAAAGGAACAGTATTATCCATAGCGTTGATTGTGGGAATGTGTTGTCCAGTACAATCGGATATGTGTCCGGAATATATCCCATCCTGGACATAGGAAAAGGTGGCATCCTACCAATGATCAGAGCAGTCAGGCAAAATCCGCACATATGCGGTCCAAGCCGTACTTGTCAGGATGTGTCACAGTTGAACGGGTATTACCCGGGTGTACCAACCATGTCATGAAAGTTAAGTATGGGCATGTACCTATGTGTGTGATGTATACCATGTGGAAGGTGAAACATGCTAGGGTAGACCACACAAACATACATGTACCTGACATATATAGGGTATGCAATGTGTTACCTTGACCGTGCCATGGGCCATCAACCAAAGCAGTGATGGATGGAGTGTCAGGAATGTGTGTGTGGGGGGGGATGGGTAATGGTATAATCTTCAAAGGCGAGACTGTGTCGTATGCAGAATAGGTGAACTGGAGGTGTATGAGGGAGCAGTGGGTGAATCAGAAAAAAATACAAAGAACATGTATACACATCTGCAATAAACTTGACAGGCCATACCGTAAAACACAATCCTACAAACATATGAATATTAAAATGTGTGATACAAATGTACAGAAATGTCACCAGCACATACCCACAGATTGGTCCTGATGGAATCGGACAATTCAAATGCAACACACCTGGATGCATAATGGAATACCCATTATCCCCTCCACAGCACACAACCCACCCACATACCTGAACATCCACCAAATCCAGCCATACTTGGCCTACTAGCTTGGCGCAACCACATCTACACATAGTGACCACTACTCATATGTAGTAGGCAGTCTCACCCTAGGCAGTTTCAGGATTGCAAACTATGTATCCCTTGCATGTAAAACCCCCAGCACATTTTCTTAAAGCCAAAAGAATGGTCATTATTCGTCTTGTTAAATTTTTGGATATCCCTCATGCGATAAGTAACTTGTGTAAACATCAGAATGGGTATCAAGACACGGTGTCCAGTCCTTTAGACATCTGGACACAAGTTGGAATGTGCAGTAGTGGTGCAAGAGCCTGTCCAGCTCTAGATGGTCATGCAGAACCTACTACCCATGATCAAACACCTGCCCGTGACTCACGTGTCCCGACAGGAATAATCGAGAGAATATATTGTACACATTCGCATAGTGGCACTCGGAAATAGGGTGATGAAGGCACTGACATAAACAGGATACTCCCTGATCCACTGTGTGAGGGACAGTCACTGTGTGGGTAGGTGTGTCCTGACCAACAATGATACAATGCCAAATGTCCTGTGATTGTAGGAAATAACTATGTACCATACTGCATGTAACAGTTGCCTAAAGCGGTCATGTCAGGATAGAAAATACATAATTCATACAAGAAACAGACTAACAAGTAAAGTGCTAAAGGTATAGGCTCTCAGCTAGGAAAATAATGAATGTTCTAAACCTGCACTGACCGAGGGTATGTGTTGGCCTAAACAATCCGGTGTCCCCAGAATAGATCCCAACCTGTACATATGACAATTTGTCAACCCTACCAATGGTCAGAGCATTTGCATAATAACTGGCCAGCCTCTTAATCACTCACAAAGCCAGTAACCTTTGGAGGAAAGGTGTTGAATGAGAATGACTAATTACAACAATTAAGAGTAATAGACGCATTTTACTGCAAAAAATTAGTAGTAATATGAATCTGTCAACATGTTCCAAGTTAATAGTACTAATATAGTAGAAGTGCCCATGATTGTCCCTGATTTGTCATAGCCTTGTCCCTGTCACTGTAGAAACTAGTCCCCGAGTATCACAGAGGTCCGTACACATATGTACACCAGCCAATTATCACATTTGTTGACAGGACTATTGCATACTTGTAGTAAATTTATAACTGATGTCCAGAATAATATTCTTTCTATCTATAAATTAATGAAATAGTCAAATGTAAAGTGAAACACGTGGAAAGACCCCCCCCCCCCACCCTGTATTATGTAGTGGAACCACTCCCCACCCTATATTATGTAGCACTGACCTAATAATGTGGTCAGAGGTGCCCAAACACCTGCGTCTGTAAACACAGGTAGAATGTTAAAATCTGTACTAACTCTGTCCATGTGCTACATCTGATATTTGAACAGCTACAGGGCAGTTCTAGTCACCAGTCGGATAAACCTAAACCCGGACCAGCACATGAACACCCTGACAATCAAACACACGTATGTGCGAGGACTATAAGCATAGGAGTTCTGAATATCCTTGGAGTGAGTAGACATGCAGCATGGGTCCAAAGCAGTAGGAAACAGGGAATGTCAGAAGTGTAGTACTGTGGTTTTCCCAGCAGGAGAATGGATGCCTGCTGTGTAAGTGAAGCAGTGAGGCGTATGTCAGAGTAGCTATGAACCATGGGTATACATATAAATGACGCAGAACTACAATAGTGTAGTGGTTACAGCATCCGCCTAATGTAAAGGCATTCCCAGTTCAGGTACGACTATAGCACATATTAATTTATTGTGTAATGAATGCCTCTGTGCTGTAAAGCCAACATTTATACATGTAAAGGTGACCACGTGTCTCGCATGGGGCCGTTAACCGGATTCCATCAAAGTGGTACTTTCATAAGGAATAAGGCACATGTAATCACAAAGAAGTGGCAGTAAACATATGTAACTCAGAATAAGTAGATGCAAGTGCGCTCTTAGGTGTACGCTTGTGGCATAAATAGCAAATGTATGTTGTCTTGTACAGCTGCAACTTTTATATATATAGATATATATATATATATATATATATAGATATATATATATATATATATATATATATATATAGATAGATGTGTGTATAGATAAATATCCACAGACATAACAGAAATATGCAATTATATATATATATATATATATATATATATATATATATATATATATATATATATATATATATATATATATATATATATATATATATATATATATATATATATATATATATATATAGAATGAACGCCGAAAGATGAAAGCAAAAGCAAACATAAGGGTTGTGAAGGGAATCTAGAGCAAGTAACGTATTATAAAGTGCTCGCAGCATATGTCAGATAAAGCTACACAAGAGTGAGTAGAGCACCGCTATTCACACCAGAGGCAGGGTTATACCAGTGGCCATAACATTGTTGAAGTGCTACGTCAACATTATACATAGACGGAATGTAGTACATGTTGTGACCACCTACACTTGTAACCCGCAAATCGTTCGTAATCCATAACACCAGGAAAGGCACGTATATGCAAATATGAATGGATGGGGACCCTGTGAATACACGAGGCAGTACAAAATGTGTGAAGGGCCCCAACTCTCTGGAGAGGGCAATGTGTAAAGGTGTGTTTTGGCTGTGAAATCAGGTGGATAATGGCTGTTATGCATGGAAACTCAACACGGGTGTGCTGGAGAAACTATGGATATGTGATTATGGACACAGGAGTGCTAGGTTATGTTGCACCGGTTGCAATGAAGCGGCCCATGGAGGTCAGCTAAAACGTAGGTGCGATTCCCAGATAGAGCCTCTTCTGTGTGGAGACATGCGTGAATGGGCGTATCGTTGTCGGACGGTGTGCGTCAGGGCTGGCAGCCCGGCAGGTAAAACCTATCTGCCAACCATGAGTGGAACGGAGTTCTGCTGTGACAACCCCAAACTGGGAAAAGCAGAAAGACACAACTACATGCAGACATCAATATGTTGATGTACAATCTTAGCAAAACAAACACTCATTCTATTAACATTAATAATATGAATGTGCACAGAAACAAACACAGCAGCAGGAATAATAGGCTGTGCATACGAGTAATAGGTCGAATGACACTGTATCACATCACACTTATCAGTGGCACCCCAGACATGAAAAACGTGCGACATCTGTCCACTGTATAACGTGCAGTATACTGATCACAAGTTCACCGGAGTGAAGTGTCAGTGTCATAATGACTAAGGCAACAATATACGCATGTGTAAGTGTCTATGCCTGGGAAATGTATAGGTTAATGGACACACAGATGTATATATATATATATATATAGATAAAAACATATATATATATATATATATATATATATATATATATATATATATATATATATATATATATATATTTATTTATATACACACACACATATATATATATATATATACACACACACAAAGATATACTACATATGTATATAGATAGATAGATATATACACATTCACCAGGTATTGATATATACACATACACACAAAACAAATATATATGTCATTGTAGATATACACATGTACATAACTAGGTTACTTTACAGCAATAAGGGATAACATATTTACAGCTAGGGCATATGTGACTGGGAGGTCCAATAAATAAACGTTGTACCCTCCCACATTGCCCAGCTAGGCCGGTCAGACATACAGACAGGCAATAAAGATAAATACACTGCTGCTGTCCAAAACACCGGCAGGAACATACCAGTGGGAGAGATCTGCAAGGTCTACACTTAAACATGGATAATGGTGTCCCTTGTGGGACCCCAAAAATTCAGTGTATGTGTGAACCCATTGTCGTTGATGCGAGCAGGATGTAGGTGTACATGGAACAGTAGGTTGTGCAAGTGTGATAATACATGGGTTGACAAAACGTACAACATGTGTCCCGAGAAGGGGAGAGTGGGCAATGTGTAGGGGTGTGCTCATACCCTTGCTGCGCTCACAGTAAGTAGTTGTCATGAGTGCTGTAGAGGGGTGTCAGGTAGGAGAACCATGGATATGCAATAATGGGCGTAAGTGTGCAGGTGCTGGTTGGCAGAGATGTAGTAGGCCTGCCCAGTGGAAGTCATTAATATTCCTATGTGGGCATAGCAGATGCCTATACCTCCCAAACCTGAAGTGCACATCTACTGGATAGTCTGTAAACCATCGGGGGAATACATAGGGACCAAATCAGTGCCGTGTACCCGATTAGCATGGGCATCCTTAGTTATGAATCAGAATGTAACAAAGTCCAACTAAACACTTCCAGAACTAGTGATATTAGGTGGACAGGTGGCGGAATACAGGTAATGACTGATGACAACATGTATGAGTCATAAACAGCATGTACCTCAACAAACGTGAATGAATACATATGCTCTGTGACTGTCAATGTGTTTGGTTAATAGAACCAATCATCTAAATGTGTCCCACAGGGTGTTATGCAGTGTTCCTGATACAGTGTTCATTCTCCCCCATTGGTATGTGAGGTCTGCTAGTGACGGAAACTGCATAATTTGCTGACCACCTTAGGTAGATCATAGCATAATAGATGAGGTTTACCACCCATACGCCTTTGAGGGACACACCCGTCTGGGCAGTTGTGTCCTGCAAAATGAATGTTATAGCACATGGCCTGTGAGTTAGGGAAAGGAGGCCATATATTGTGTGTAGTGGTGTCAGAAATTAATTTGTTGTATCAGAAACAGCTACATGTAATAGGAAACAGTATTAGCAATTATAATGCTACAAGAATAACCTTAATGTATGCAAACCATTGGAGTAGTCAGTTTACCACTGGCTGTGGGTATGTGTTGCCTTGATACATGTGATAGCTCTACATATAGGATCTATAGGGCTGCCACCATTCTGAATGGTGGGACCTGCTCTGTAGAAATGTCAGACGTACCAGGGCAGAACATACCTACAGCCATGCATAGTACAGAAATATACATATCAGCACAAATCAAAGCATAGTCTAGCAGCAGTAAAGTTGCTTATGCTACTACATATAACATATCGACGTGTCAGGTATACAAGACCTGTAACAAGCAACCACTACAGACACGTAGAATATGAGAATGTCCCCTATTCAGGACAGTTGGAATGGCTAGAGTACTGTCACATGACATATGCCTAATGAGGGACTGTCCCATGCAAAGTGGGAAAGGTGTTACTCCTACAGTCTCCCGTCATGCAATCTGAAAGGTGGAAAATGTACAGTAGGTATGCGGTAGCATGACTCGGCAGACAGCTGCGTTAACAAAATAATATTCACATGTCAGCATTGCAGAGTATCGGTTCCCATGTATCAGGCAGATGGGAGCAGATCGTATGAGGAACACTCATATAATATGATTACGTCACTGGACAGGCCGCTGAGTCCTTACAGTCGAACGCCTGCTGTCACCAAATGGTTAGACATAACTGATACTATAGTCATGTAGTCTGATGTAATACGCATCACAAGGGATCGCATACACCCAGCGTGAGTGACAAATGTAAGCAGAAATGTTGGTGAGCGAGTGGCTGTAAGCGTGTTTGTCTACCAGTATGCCAGTAGTGCACTGTCAAAGAAATGTGGAGTCTAAACGGGTATAAGGTGCTGTAACCAGAGGTCAGCAGTGCTTAACACTGTGCAAGCCCATGCACAACTGCTCCCACCTGCTGGAATGTGCCTTACCCAGTCCATATCCAAAGGCGTTGGTCTGTCCGCAAACAAAGAACCATCCTATACACGTGTTGGTAGCAGTAGCCTGCGCACATAGCTCATGTAAATTAACAATAGACCATGGCATATATATACAGACAACAGACCACACACACACCATACAGCACAGTCATCCAACAGTATAGCAAATGCACTGGCAGATATGTCCGGACCACTGGTGTATGCATGCCTGGCTGTCCTGTGTTTCAGTGTGTGAGCATGCCCAGTATGACTATTATGCATGTTGTCATCCGACATTACCGTCATACCGTCATGTGTGTGAGCATGCCAAGTATGGTCAACTGTATCGCATGTGTCACATGTCCAGATAGTCAGTACTGTGTTGCCGACCCCTCTGTTCTACACAGACAGGTGTCATGCTGTGTCTGCAGGGTAGCTAATGGTCATGTGGCATTGACAGTTGCTACATGTCTGTATAGCATGGCGGGACATCCAACCGCATCCACAGTCCTACACAGCACCATGGGTGGTGCACATGACTCTCACATGTGTAGGTTGGATGGGGGGCACAGCTGACAACTGTACACATCTGCCGCTACTGTACTGGTATACCAGGTACTCCATGTCAGTGTGTGGACCTACCTAAATTGCTGGTTGGAGGGATACCAGTGTACATCAGATCCCAGCTTTAAATACCAGCATAGTGGTGTTGGACATCCTAGCTTTCACAACCTACATCATACTGCCTGGCCTGCTGTAGTCTGTGTGTGTCTTTGGGGGTTGGGGTCATTCATTGGGCATATCCATAGGCCATTGTGTATCATTTGTCTGTATTGGTCCACACCTGTCCAGCTGCATGGAATGTGTGTGGGCTGTACGGGCACACATGATGTTCAACCCATAATCTGCAGTGGGTTAGGACACCCTGTGTACTACTGGCTACCATTGTGACCCCCGTATGTGCTACAGATGTCATGGTGCCACTATGGACATGTACTGTCTGCTGCCCTAACATTCGGCCACCAAAGTCTCTTGCATGCTTACATACATACCATAGCAATGGATAAATACACATTCTAATACAACTGCCAATTGTTAGGTCGATAGACGTACCCTGGGGGTGTTCTGGACCTGAGGACAGTGCTGGAGGGCTGCCTATGTTGGATGCACACAGTGCACCTCCTATACATGGCCGAGCACAGGTAGTGTCATGTTTGCATCCATTGTACTGTGGGCGGGTCAGAGAGGGGAAATCCGTGGGTACCTACTGTGTCAGTGCATATGCCTTGTGTTGCCTCTTTGCCAAGGGCAGGTCATATTGTGCACGGCCTTTCGCCGACTGGGCCCTGCTCAGGTAGTTGCTTCGCCAAGTCACACTGTACCTGTACAGGCCTTGGCAGTGGAGTTGGGCCATGTGGCCCTGCCCCATGCTGTTCCTGCTGCAACTGTTACTGCAGGATCAGATTGTATAGCATAGCAAATACCATAACAAATTGTGTGCGTGTAGCTAGTGAATACTGCAGGGCTCCACCAGATGTGTCCGGATGCCAGAACCGTGAACTGAGCATCCCAAACATTATGGTGTGAGTGTTCAGGTGTGTGTGCATTGCTGATGGTGTCATCAGCCACAACACCAGTGGTTACCCAGCATCCCCCACTATGAGACTGTAGGAGATGCCCATATTGGCAAAGGTGTGGTACAGCTGTGTCCGAAGCCATATATCAGAATCATCATAGCTTCCAGGGAAGACAGCACACACATTCAATCTAATGCCCTGGCCATTGCATATGGCCTAACTGTTGGAGGGTATGCCCCTGCAGTGACTGTAGGCCCTACCCCGCTCACCGGGTGGTGCTTTGATGTGTACGTGTGTGCAGGCTATAGCACCCAGTACCCCAGGGTAGTCATCCATGTGGTTGAAGAGATGCATACTGCTGGTCTACTAATTACATGTGTTGAGGACATGTACGTGCTCACTAGCATGTGTTGACATGGCGTCTGAGAACTGGTGCAATACTCTGGATGCAGATGCCTGTGAGATTCCCATGATATCCCCAGTTATGCTGTGTGAGGTACCTGTGGCTAGTATACCTAGGCCAACACATACCGTGGTATCCACTGTGATGGGTTTCCCTCGGCCTGTTTGATGTGTCAGTTGTGGCAGGCACAGGTCAACAAGCTGCTGTAGGAGATCTCTGTCCACCCCATAGTGCTCCACCATCCCCAGCTCATGTATCCCCTGGTAAGTCACCCTGGGTCTATAAAGTCTTATGTCACCCCAGTAAGGGTTGTTCGGCAGCATACCCATCCTCACTGCCTTCAGCCTCCTGCACATGTTGGTCTATGTTGCCTGCTGCAGCCCTTATCATTTGGTTGGACTATGTTGTGAAATGTCCCCGCAGGTATACACCGGTGGTGTAGAGTGCGGAAGAAGCCTGTGTGTATGCTGCTTGCTCACATTACCATACTGTTCAGGTGCGGGCTGGGCATGTCATCTGCTGATTGTGCTGATCATCACCTGTTTGTGCAGCCTGTACACCCTGACTACCCCACTACTGCTTTTGTACCTCCCAATGTCACCAGGCAGGTATAGACACACACCTAGCTTAGGCGTGCTAAGGCAGGAGCACTCCCGAGGCACAGTTCTGCAATGTACGTACAGTATGCCTGACTCCCCTCCCATGCTGTCAACTATATTCGAGCCCTACACCCGGCTAACTACACACATACACTCCAGGGATCTGCATCACACCCTGGAGATAAATGGGATACACTATTGTCAACCTCATCTGCATAGTATAGTCTTCTAATGAATAGTTATATGACCCAAACCGAACCTCCAAATTAATAACCACTGCTTAGTATCACTCAAATACGTACACAACTGGTAACAGGTGCCTTACTATCACCATATTCGATGTCCCATGGTCTTCCCAGCAACAAAATAACCAGTGTCTACACGACTACAACCCAGGACCCTGCACACAACAGACGATGTGCATTACCACTATGCCATGGCAGATATACATACATCCCAGGTTATCACGTACAGATCATCCGGTACAAACATTCAATAGTGCTGATGTCCCCAGACAAATATGTTTATATCTATGTCTATCACTCTATATCTACATATATCATATACATTATATGTATACATATATATATATATATATATATATATATATATATATATATATATATATATATACATACATACATACACACATATACATGTACACACATATGTAGATATTGCATTTATATCACAACAGCGGACCACATGACAGCAAAGCATTAGACAGGAATGAAAAGGAAGCTAAATGTGCCACCTGCATCATGTAGTGCTGTTACTATCAAGGCATGTGTGTTTTGTTGCGTCACATGGGTCAGACTGTATTAAGGGTAAGAGTAGGGCTGCTGACATTTACTCACTAGACCTATTGGTGAATGTATGTGTTGACAACCCAGCCTTCTGGCAGAATATGTGGGCTGTGGACACTATATAGGTCAGCAACAAAACACACTGAACACATCCCGCAGCTAGCCAGACACAGATACCAACACATAGGGTTTAACTGCCAAGCACACACACCTGCCATGCCTTGGAATCAAGCACCTACTTGCTTAGTCTACCACACTACAGCATTATGCAGTAACAGAACGCGCTACCGAGTTTCAGCATCACAGCACTCCCAGAAGCATACTTCTGGGTGGGTGACATCATCAGCAAAGGCAAAGACGCCAATAGGGAGTGTACGTAGAGTGAGCTGTCTAAAAACATCATTCTGTTCCCAGACAGCTGGAAACACACACTCGGCAGTGCTGGGAGTCGAACATACACCTAACTACCTTATCACACTACAGCATTACGCAGATACAGAATGCGCTACTGAGATTACTGGAACACAGCACTCCCAGAGGCATATGTCTAGGTGGATGACATCATCAGCAAAGGCAAAGATGCCGATAGGGATGTATGGAGAGTGAGCAGTCTAAAAGCATTACTCTGTCCCCAGGCAACTGGAAACACACAGACACACACACACTTGACAGGGCTGGGAATCATACATACACCTAACTACCTTATCACACTACAGCATTTTGCAGTTAAAGAATGCGCTACTGAGATTACTGGAACACAGCACTCCCAGAGGCATACTTCTAGGTGGATGACATCATCAGCAAAGGCAAAGATGCTGATAGGGAATGTATGGAGAGTGAGCAGTCTAAAAGCATATTACTGTCCCAAGGTAGATGGAGACAAACACATGGCAGTGGTGTGAGTGGGACAACTGCCTATCTACGGAGCACTATTACAACACTACATAGATACAAGATGCACCACAGACAGTACACCCTTCAAGACGGTCAACCAGTGTGTTCAATGTAGGAATCCATCCTGACGTGGGGTATGGACATCTGTTGCCTGGATGACCACTATCGCTATACAGGATTTCAATGGTCATGCCTATACACAGAGGCACATAACCGACACAAGGTGTCACTGGGCATGCTCACACACTTAGTAGCACACGTCCGTTTGGAATGTACTGTGTGTCCAAGTACACAACGGCGTACTGGGCATGCTCACACACTTAGTAGTAGAAAAGGGCTGTCTTGTATGCAGACAGATTCTAAACATGGAAGGGCACAATGTGTCGATAGTGAACATTGTTAGCACGAATGCTGCACTACATATATCTGACACCGATCATCAGTGTTAGATGTGTAGCATTTGTAATCACAGCTGACAATCCAGATCCAACAATGGGGAATACAGACATCTCTGCAATGAGGAAAACCTGGCATATGGCACAGTTGTGCACAATAGCACTACCCCCGTATACCTCAGTTACAGACATGTGGGCCATAAGACCATGACGGACTGCTCCAGGTGTTACTGTCCCCACATACATGAAGGCCACTCACATGTACTGACCAGTACACACTCAGGAGCCATCACAGATGTCTCAGGTGCAGATCATAGTGGTAAATGCCACATTCTACTATGTAGCCCTCAGACATCACCATGTCCTTGGACCAGCAACACACATCCATACATTACTACAACACCATGTTACTCATGACCAGTGGACTGTACATAGGTCTACAGCAGATGTGCAGACTACATATGTACTGACAGGGTTCCATCATGTGTTATGCAATGCAATGATACCACTGTTCATAACCAGGTTGGCTCTACACATAACAGGGGCCCTGGGTCTTACACAGCTGTAACAGATGACTGTCACTGTACACCAAAAAACACTCATGTTTGGATATGACATACATGTAATTGCCGTGGATATGTACATGGCCTACACACACACAACACATATGTACATAGCATAGCTTTTGCTGTCCTCCGTGCAGACAAATGGCTACAGCAATCACACGCATGCACATAGAAGGTAGGTCCATGGCTGTTGAATGCTAACAGTACATAAAGTAGCAATGTTGACTGAGGTAACATTCCCTCTGTACTAGTTACCCATGACAACCATCATATCATACAACAGTCCATGTGTCATGTATGTCATCACACATGTCCACCAATTGCAATGCATACAAACATGGCTACATGACAGGAATGTAGGACCAACACACATGTACGTGTAGTGGTGTGCATTTAGCTACCATGCATGTGCAGTAGCTGATGTATGCCATTCATCTATGTCTAACTACAACATGCAGTTGCAATGCAGCTCCATCATTGACACCTGTATATGGTGAAATACTGACAGTACGGTAGGATGTACATCAGGTATGGATGGATGTGTGTAAATAAAGTGGTGGTCCACCTTTGCAGATGGATGTTTCCTAAATACAGCTCACAGGTGTATCACAAGCCGTCCTACCATGACATGTGCAAACAGTACGCTATGTTACTGTTACTTGAAGGTGAAAACATACAACCTACACAGCGGTCAGGGTGTTACTGACTGTAAATCACTTGACACCTGTAACACTTACGTCCTCCCATGTGCATATAGCAGCACAATTGCCGAAGGTAGCATTGGTACACATACTGCGGCCAATACTGCTGCATGTCTGTCAGACGTATCATCATATAGCAGGTGTATGATTCACAGTACCACCATGTGTGTTTGCTTGTGTGACCATATATGCCACGTATGGTGGGGAATACATCCCAATTGTTACACACCCCTATACACTGTTGTAGAGATCTGTACATACTGCAGTGTAGAAAGAAAGACGTAGGCAGGGGTGGTGTGTGTATCACACATGTCAGCTATCTGTATGTGAATAACATTTGTGAACTCCACAGTGTGTGTGTGTGTGTGTGTGTGTGTGTGTGTGTGTGTGTGTGTGTGTGTGTGTGTGTGTGTGTAGGTATGTATGGCTGTCTGGTGCATGGAGTGAGGGTGTATGCTATCATACAGAACAGACAGGATCCCTAACCCCTCATGGTGATGCAGTCTACTACCCTGTTGATGCCATCGGTCTCAGTCTTACTGGCTACCTGTACATGTTCATTCTCTGTGTCGCATCATGTGGGTGCACAGTACTGTGAAGGTGATTACCACATAGACAGGGGTGATTACCACATAGGCAGGGGTCCTCACCTCAACACTATCGAGTGTGCATTATAGTGTTGTTGACCCCGTGAGTGTGGGCATGTTACTGTGTGTTTCTGTGTATGTCTGTGCGTGTTCTCATCCTGTAATGTGACAGTGTATTACTGCTACACAGTTAGGCCTCATGCTATCAACTGGCCTCTAATGTTGACATCAGCCAGACCGCTGTGTAAACCCCCCGCACCATGTCACTATACCTGTGATCTGACCCGGTATGGATGTCACATCTCTAGCCACTGTAGCCTATTAAACAGCTCACATGCTTCTGGATCAGTAGATGTGTGGACATCTGTGGAATGGCAGCCTTTCTAACAGTGAGGTTGAGGCTATGTATAGCATGCTGGTATTGCCATACATGCCTGTGAGTACTCCACATTTACACATGGGAAACTGCAAACACTGCTACTTATTGGCACATGCAATTAGACCTTAAGGATGGAAGCAGGGCATCATTACCAACATGCTGTTACTGTTGTTACCAAGACACATACTGTGAACATACAACAATGCACTCTAACTGCAAACATTGTAACATAATGGCACATGCAATTAGACCTTAAGGAGGGAAGCAGGGCATAATTACCAACATGCTGTTACTGTTGTTACCAAGACACATACTGTGAACATATAACAATGCATTCGAAACCTGTATTACATGGTATGTCTGGTGCGTGTCAACAGTACACAACAAATGTAATAAACACTTATCTCACTATTCTGTTCACCCTGTGCATCAGACCGTATAAGCATGTCCCTGCACCGATGGTGTGGATGACAGGGATGCGGCACAGGCCTCATCATATGCACAGGGTGATAATGTTTGCCAGGGGCATAGGCTGCACCTGTGGATGACATCATGTGTGTGGGTTAGGGCCGGTGATCTGATTGGACGTGTGTGGTTGTTATGCATGTGGGTGTTGCGGTGCCCTACAGATGTTTCTGCTGTGTGCGTGTATATGTGCACACAGTTCTGCCATATGTCCGGCCGACACAGGGGTATTATTGACAGCTCCAGATTGTACAGACCAGGATGTACAGCTCACTGTGTCCGGCCATGGCCACATGACCTGTGCCTGCCAGGGGTTGCACGGGCACTACCAGGCAGAGTTATAGATTGGCAACTGTCCGATGACACATGTCCACTGGAACCGTGTCCCCACTGTGAACGTCCAGGGGCCACATTCCACGTGACCTGCTGTGTCCTGGTGTGGACATTGCAGCACCAGCTGCACTGCTACTGCTACTGGCACTGTGGGAGCGGGCATGTGAAGTAGCTCATTCACATTGACCTGCAACAGCTGGTGTAGGTGGCCTATATCCACATGGCCTATGCCTCACTCCTACCAGATGTTCCAGCACAGACAGCTCACGCTCGTGGATTGCCAAGCCACGGTCAAGGATTCCAACCATGTCACCCAATCGCCTGTCCAGAACACCAGCAATCTGCTGCTGAGCATTTGCCAATGCCTGGATGTTGTCATTTAAAGAACGGATAGCAGCCCTCTGAAGCCTCTGCCCTTTTCTGTTCTGCCGTTCAGCACATGTCTGTGCTACCATTACAGTCTGAAACATGCGTCTGGTGACACCAGCTGCTGCGCTCTGTCCTGCAGGTGCATGTCTGCCAGAGGTCCTCCTACGAGCAGCACTAGCCACATGCCTGTGTGGCACATCTGCAGTCATTACACTGACACCATGGTGTGAAGACACACCTGCTGTAGCCACCACACATTTCTGTTCCAAGCTAACACACACTGACTGTCCTTCCTCTATGGCCACTGGTGATGGGGTATGTGTTGGCATAAGAACTGTGTGTGGGGAAGAGGGGGACATAGCTGGGATGGCAACCATTGGCACAGATTCAGCCCCTGACAACCCTGCCTGTACCTCATGCATATGTTCATCACTGCTAGAATCTGTGGAGACACTAACATCAAATGGACCGCAGGAGGATAACACAACTACATCACCTGTGAATGCAAAGAAAAACTCTACATTACAATAGACACACAGACACACAGACACACAGACCATGCATGTGATTTGACAGATGGCATGCAGCATGCATGTGATACAGCAGACGGCATGCAGCCCAGACATTAATAGTGGTAGTTAGCATACATCCCTGGGTTGCACACAACAGCAAGCAGCTGTCATATTAGAAGCCATGCAGTTCACACAATCATGGTAGTAAGCATGCATCCCTGTGATAAACCATGTGGACCATCACAGGTTAACAGTACACATGGCTGATGTGACCTTGACATTAACATGTAGTATGACATGTAATCTGCTGACGTGTGCATTGACATGCATACATGTCTTACATAATGGTGTCCTGACACATGTACAGCGGTGTAATGGGTATCACATAGCAGTGTTGTTTGTATGCCCTACAGATAGAATGCACTTTTAGCAGATGTACATGAGCATTGAAGGGTAGTATGAGGCATCTACTTTACTATACAGTGCGAAGTACAGACAATGTGCCATTGCATGGCATCATGAGGCATCTATATTGCTATACAGTGTGGAATATACACACAGTGCATAGCTATGACTGCATGTATACACTTTACATAACTACTGCGGATTGTGACCTACGTCGCTGAGGTGTATACACACTAAACCATGTTGTGTCATGTGACAGGTCACTGGAAGACCTACGGATGACACCCCTGCACAACTACTAAAATATCTTAGCTGTCTGGCAACCGTGTCCACACATGGCAGACTTGTCAATACACCATGTCCCACATGACATTTATGTACCACACACATGAGGTACACGGCTGACAGTGATGTCCAACAGGAGCAAGAGAAATGTATGGTATCTGTGGCCTGATGTGGTGTCTATGTCTGTGGAAGCTGTACAGGTAACTACTGTCATGCTATGACACAGTCATGATGTTCAACACATCTTATATGGTCGAATTAAGTGACACCTCCACAAGCTGTGCACAAGCTTTTAGGATGTCCAGTGTTCCACATCAACTATATAACCATTCAACAAAAGCTATAGTTGGACCATGTGTGGACAATGTGCAACAGGGTGTATACACATGTAAAAGTCAAGCACTCAAAACCAAGAAAAAAGAAAAAAGATGCAGAAAACCAAGAGTCTTGACCGGAAAAAATGCTGTGCAGCCCCAACAAATGTGAAGTAAAAATTACTGGTATGTGATCCAGTTGAAATGAGAATTACTTTTGCGGCAAGTAAATACTCCAACAAGTGTCAAAAAAGAAACAGCTTTAATCCAAAATTCTTCAAACCACGAGCGCTTTCGCCTGGTATTACCAGGCTTTTTCAAGTGTAAAAAACAGTAGCTCCACATATTTGTTATATACTACCTGTTTTAAACTCATTGGTTAATTGACTAAGACTAATTGAAATGCATTAATTGATCAAATAGGTAAAAAACATTTTTGCATATTAACCATAAGGACAAATTGCTTTAAAACACATAAACTCCTAAACTACTTTGATGTGTGCAATGTTACAAACGCAATTTTGTAGTTTTCATTAAAAAGCCTTGCAGTTATGAAATATTCTAAAAACACTTAAAAAAGTTGGAAATGAACTATTTATACAAAATCAGTAATATCAAGACTGATAAAAACAGAAACATCTTACAACTAAATTATCTACTGTGAAAGAACTAATTTACCAAAGACAATAAAAAGTAGAAACCCTGTGTGAAACTTGGACAAAGCTTCAAGCTAATTGTATGAAAGAAGGTACAAATGAAAGGAATAATGTTGCACATGGGTAGTGTGAAGGTGGACAAAAGAAAAAAGGGAAGAAAAAGAGGGGGGGGTGAAGAAAGGAAAAAAGCGAAGCATAAAACCAACTGGTATAGAAGTGTACCATCTTCAAAGAACATTTCTATTTGCTTTAAGTATACTGACTATGCTTAAACTGTCATTGAGACCTGGGTATCTTGTCTCGTTCAACTTAATTTGCCACATCAATTCCTTAGAAGAAAGTGTGGTTTCCCAATCCCCTCCTCTCTGATCAGGACAAACTTTTTCAAGAACAAAGAAGCGAATGGACATATTAGGACATACTAAAGAATGTTTGAAAAAAGCATTTGTTTCTTTTTTAATTTTGATGTCATAAAGATGTTCATATATCCTTCGCTTCAGTGCCCTTTCCGTTTTGCCTACATAGAACAATGTGCAGGCCACACATAACCCTAAGTATATCACTCCCGAAGAGTAACAAGAGTAGTAATCACTCGCTGTAAGAGTGATATTGTGGGCAGTGATGTGTATCTTGTGAGTGTTGGAAATGGATGGGGCATTGATGACATCTACCACATTGAAACGTCCCTTTTCTCTTGTTGCAACTGGAAAAAACAACCTTATCTTTGTTGAGCTGACTTTGCTCAAAAATGCCTTTCAAGTTGGTATTCCTTTTTCTAACAAAAGAAAGGTTGGTGGGGAACAAATTGGCTAATTCTTCATGGGAAATGACCACCGGCCAGAAATTCTTCATGGTCTTTTCTATAAGCGATGCATCAGCTGAGTAAGTGTACACAAAACTCTTGGAACTGTTGTGTGCTGTAGTTGGTTGAGCTCTGGAGAAAGGGGCTCCTGAGCATATTAATGGTGAGTAACACTTGTCCTTTTTGCTAAGAACCTCAGTGAGGATGTCTTGAAAAAAACTGGAAGGGTACCCCCTATCTAGAAACAATACTCTGAGAAAATCAATTTCTTCGCTTAACAAGTCTAAATTGCTGCACATTCTGCATGCTCGAATTAATTGACCTTTGATGATACCTTTTTTAACATAAGGAGGGTGTCCACTGTCAAAGTGAAGAAAGGAGTTCGAGTATGTCTCCTTTCTATACACCTTAGACAGGAAACCCTTGTTGTTGGGATTTTTGGTCAAATGGACATCTAAATAGTGCAAAAAGGTGTCGTTAAAGGCATAAGTGAATTTAAGAAAAGTAGTAGTGTTACTCAAGTAATTAATGAAGGAATGAAACAACTCTTCCGTACCATCCCATAGGATACAGATATCATCCAGATATCTTTTGTAAAATCTGATGTACTGACTCCAGTGGGTGGAATGGATGTATTCTGTTTCCCACTTGTGTAGCACTATATTAGCATACGCACTGGCGCATGGCGTGCCCATGGCTACTCCACTTTTTTGACGGAAAAATTTGCCATTAAAATAGATGAAATTATTGGAGAGAACCATAGACATAAATTCTGTGACTAAGTTTATTAGCCCGTTGTTCAAATTAGATTCCCTGCTTAGCATTTCGCTGAACCATGATAACCCTATAGTGTGAGGGATGCTGGGAAACAATTCGACAACGTCTATCGTTGCCATAAACAAATTAGAGTTGTCAATGTCTTGGTTCAAGTGGGTTAAAAATTCCCAGGAATCTTTACATACAAAAGTTAAACTAGAGACATAGTTCTTTAAATGAAAGTCAACAAATTTACTCAGGGGTTCCGTCATGCTCCCTGCTCCTGCAACTATCGGGCGGAATTTTAGAGGATTAACCCCTTTGTGAACCTTGGGTATACCAAATAGAATGGGAGTTTTTGGTTTGGATACCAAAAGATAATTGTAAGACTTTTCATCGATAGCTCCTTGCATTAATAGATCGTATAAATAATATTTAATTCTAGCAATTGCAATATTTAGCTCGTTTAAAGAAATAGATTCATAAATGTTGTCATCTTGTAGCAAACCATGTATGTAATTTTCGTATTCTAATTGGTGCATTAAAACAATACCCCCTCCCTTATCAGGCTTCATCACTCGAATCCTTTCTTTTTTTAACATATCTACAATTAATTGTAATCTTTGTGGAAAATTAGAAGGGTGAGATACCTGCTTACTACCGAGATTCTCTCTCAGGGTGTTCTCAATTAATTCTTCATAAATTTTGAGAGTAGGATGGGTAGGGGGATTAAATGTACTGCTTCTATGTAATGTTGTATCCTGGACCCCTTGATTTTTAAAAAGTGATGTTAAATTCAAGTTTCTGATGAATAATTTCAGCTCAACCAAGAGTTTTGGAAGGAAACTGGCCCTGTGGGGAACACATTGTAACCCTTTAGTGAATAATTCAAAAAAAGGGGGGGGGGAATTTCCAACTCAGTGAAATTGTATATGGAAAAATTGTTAATGGTCTTAATTCTGCATTCACCTTGTTCTACTTCAATAAAAAACTGTGAAGTGTTTAACAAAGTATTGTTGATACTATCTAACGCCTCTTTCCCCATGCATTTTGCTGGAAATGATTCGTTTTCCCCCGTGGTCTGCCCTGGGGTACTTGAAAACCCTGCTGTCCATTATTACTTCCCTTTTGGGCTAGTCGCTCACTTCTTCTAGGTATATCTGATGTATATATCTAGGTATACATGATGTTATTACTGGTGATGATCGTTTTAACAGTTTTAAAAAGAAATATGATGAAACCTTTAAGGAGGTTGATGCACATTGCTTTAAGGTGTTAGATAGAAAGACTAAAAAGCTAGAAAGGGACCTAATTGAATATAGTGAGGGTAGGGCTTACCCAGCACTCTCAGGGAGGCAAAGAACAAATGGCATGACTTAGGCTCTGGCGAAATGCAAGCCACAAATGATGATTCTGATTATGCACATTCAGATATACCTAGAAGAAGTGAGCGACTAGCCCAAAAGGGAAGTAATAATGGGCAGCAGGGTTTTCAAGTACCCCAGGGCAGACCACGGGGGAAAACGAATCATTTCCAGCAAAATGCATGGGGAAAGAGGCATTAGATAGTATCAACAATACTTTGTTAAACACTTCACAGTTTTTTATTGAAGTAGAACAAGGTGAATGCAGAATTAAGACCATTAACAATTTTTCCATATACAATTTCACTGAGTTGGAAATTCCCCCCCCCCTTTTTGAATTATTCACTAAAGGGTTACAATTTGTTCCCCACAGGGCCAGTTTCCTTCCAAAACTCTTGGTTGAGCTGAAATTATTCATCAGAAACTTGAATTTAACATCACTTTTTAAAAATCAAGGGGTCCAGGATACAACATTACATAGAAGCAGTACATTTAATCCCCCTACCCATCCTACTCTCAAAATTTATGAAGAATTAATTGAGAACACCCTGAGAGAGAATCTCGGTAGTAAGCAGGTATCTCACCCTTCTAATTTTCCACAAAGATTACAATTAATTGTAGATATGTTAAAAAAAGAAAGGATTCGAGTGATGAAGCCTGATAAGGGAGGGGGTATTGTTTTAATGCACCAATTAGAATACGAAAATTACATACATGGTTTGCTACAACATGACAACATTTATGAATCTATTTCTTTAAACAAGCTAAATATTGCAATTGCTAGAATTAAATATTATTTATACGATCTATTAATGCAAGGAGCTATCGATGAAAAGTCTTACGATTATCTTTTGGTATCCAAACCAAAAACTCCCATTCTATTTGGTATACCCAAGGTTCACAAAGGGGTTAATCCTCTAAAATTCCGCCCGATAGTTGCAGGAGCAGGGAGCATGACGGAACCCCTGAGTAAATTTGTTGACTTTCATTTAAAGAACTATGTCTCTAGTTTAACTTTTGTATGTAAAGATTCCTGGGAATTTTTAACCCACTTGAACCAAGACATTGACAACTCTAATTTGTTTATGGCAACGACAGACGTTGTTGAATTGTTTCCCAGCATCCCTCACACTATAGGGTTATCATGGTTCAGCGAAATGCTAAGCAGGGAATCTAATTTGAACAACGGGCTAATAAACTTAGTCACAGAATTTATGTCTATGGTTCTCTCCAATAATTTCATCTATTTTAATGGCGAATTTTTCCGTCAAAAAAGTGGAGTAGCCATGGGCGCGCCATGCGCCAGTGCGTATGCTAATATAGTGCTACACAAGTGGGAAACAGAATACATCCATTCCACCCACTGGCGTCAGTACATCAGATTTTACAAAAGATATCTGGATGATATCTGTATCCTATGGGATGGTACGGAAGAGTTGTTTCATTCCTTCATTAATTACTTGAGTAACACTACTACTTTTCCTAAATTCACTTATGCCTTTAACGACACCTTTTTGCACTATTTAGATGTCCATTTGACCAAAAATCCCAACAACAAGGGTTTCCTGTCTAAGGTGTATAGAAAGAAGACATACTCGAACTCCTTTCTTCACTTTGACAGTGGGCACCCTCCTTATGTTAAAAAAGGTATCATCAAAGGTCAATTAATTCGAGCATGCAGAATGTGCAGCAATTTAGACTTGTTAAGCGAAGAAATTGATTTTCTCAGAGTATTGTTTCTAGATAGGGCGTACCCTTCCAGTTTTTTTCAAGACATCCTCACTGAGGTTCTTAGCAAAAAGGACAAGTGTTACCCACCGTTAATAGGCTCAGGAGCCCCTTTCTCCAGAGCTCAACCAACTACAGCACACAACAGTTCCAAGAGTTTTGTGTACACTTACTCAGCTGACGCATCGCTTATAGAAAAGACCATGAAGAATTTCTGGCCGGTGGTCATTTCCCATGAAGAATTAGCCAATTTGTTCCCCACCAACCTTTCTTTTGTTAGAAAAAGGAATACCAACTTGAAAGGCATTTTTGAGCAAAGTCAGCTCAACAAAGATAAGGTTGTTTTTTCCAGTTGCAACAAGAGAAAAGGGACGTTTCAATGTGGTAGATGTCATCAATGCCCCTCCATTTCCAACACTCACAAGATACACATCACTGCCCGCAATATCACTCTTACAGCGAGTGATTACTATTCTTGTTACTCTTCGGGAATGGTATACTTAGGGTTATGTGTGGCCTACACATCGTTCTATGTAGGCAAAACGGAAAGGGCACTGAAGCGAAGGATATATGAACATCTTTATGACATCAAAATTAAAAAAGAAACAAATGCTTTTTTCAAACATTCTTTAGTATGTCCTAATATGTCCATTCGCTTCTTTGTTCTTGAAAAAGTTTGTCCTGATCAGAGAGGAGGGGATTGGGAAACCACACTTTCTTCTAAGGAATTGATGTGGCAAATTAAGTTGAACGCGACAAGATACCCAGGTCTCAATGACAGTTTAAGCATAGTCAGTATACTTAAAGCAAATAGAAATGTTCTTTGAAGATGGTACACTTCTATACCAGTTGGTTTTATGCTGCGCTTTTTTCCTTTCTTCACTCCCCCCCCCCTTTTTCTTCCCTTTTTTCTTTTGTCTGCCTTCACACTACCCATATGCAACATTATTCCTTTCATTTGTACCTTCTTTCATACAATTAGCTTGAAGCTTTGTCCAAGTTTCACACAGGGTTTCTACTTTTTATTGTCTTTGGTAAATTAGTTCTTTCACAGTAGATAATTTAGTTGTAAGATGTTTCTGTTTTGTATCAGTCTTGATATTACTGATTTTGTATAAATAGTTCATTTCCAACTTTTTTAAGTGTTTTTAGAATATTTCATAACTACAAGGCTTTTTAATGAAAACTACAAAATTGCGTTTGTAACATTGCACACATCAAAGTAGTTTAGGAGTTTATGTGTTTTAAAGCAATTTGTCCTTATGGTTAATATGCAAAAATGTTTTTTACCTATTTGATCAATTAATGCATTTCAATTAGTCTTAGTCAATTAACCAATGAGTTTAAAACAGGTAGTATATAACAAATATGTGGAGCTACTGTTTTTTACACTTGAAAAAGCCTGGTAATACCACGCGAAAGCGCTCGTGGTTTGAAGAATTTTGGGTTAAAGCTGTTTCTTTTTTGACGCTTGTTGGAGTATTTACTTGTCGCAAAAGTAATTCTCATTTCAACTGGATCACATACCAGTAATTTTTACTTCACATTTGTTGGGGCTGCACAGCATTTTTTCCGGTCAAGACTCTTGGTTTTCTGCATCTTTTTTCAGGGTGTATACACATCACATCTACTGCGTGTTGCTACATGTCTCTGGCCATCCTCCATGGCCATGTGTGAACATGTGTTGGACAGATGTTTGTGATGGCCGTCTACCTCACATGTCTGTGTTGTCCCATATGACATACACCCATAGATGTCAGATACGTCACCGTACACAGGGTTATGCAAACAAAGAGTTGTATGTTTGGTATGTGGGGTATGTATTATGGGATAGTGAGACAATATTGCAGCCGGAATACTACATGTCTGGGACATGTCAGATGGCACATCACAATGTTTGCACCCATTGCAGGGGCATATTACACAATGGTGAATCCTGTGGGCTGCCCATATCCCAGCTCACTGTGTGGTACTGTTTGCGTACCACACATGTGTTGTTCCAATGTATAGTACATATGCCTACATTGAACAACACCTCCACCGTTGTATGCACAGCTGTCCACACATCTAGCAATGGCAGATACTGTGGTTTCATGTCAGTGTTTCATTTAGTTTGTATATATTGCACATAGGTAGCCAGTGTGATTGATGACAGATGCAACCTGTATATCGTGACTGGACCATACATTATGTGTACATGTGTTAACTGGCCACATGATGAATATATCCATGCATTAGCATGCCTGGTACTGATAACTGTCTCACCTGCAATAGACTGATGTCTGTGCAGCACGCCAGAGGTACCTGTATAGGGGTGACACAGCAGTTTGAACATTATCCTTGACTATATGACAGCTACAGGGTGCACTGTGCATGTGAACACATTTGCCTGTACAATAGCATATAGTATGCACATGTGTGCATACACAGGGTAGCATACTATAGTATGCGACATGTGTGTAAACATACCTTGCATATGATGTTACATTACATATTGTACTGTGACACATGCAACTAAATGGGATATTATAGTCATATGTGCAGTAGTGACTTACAAGGCAACTCCAGGCTCGGTGGTTGGGAGACACCCACCTCCACGATGGAAGCTAGTGTTTGTGGATGCTGTTCTGAGGGTGTCCCCAGGCTGGCCAGTAGCTCCTTGGTGGGTGTGAGTGGGGGCTGGGTTGGTGGCCCACCACCTGTTCCACCTTGTTCCCTGGTGATTGCATTGGCATGCTGTTTCACATGTTGTATCAGGTCCGTGCAGTGTCTGCGCACCTGCTGGTAGGTGTGGTTATGACCACCCACATCATTAACCCTCCTGCAAAGTTCCTTCCACAGATCATCACGCTGCTGGGCATGCTGTGGCACATGGCTGAACAACACCTCATAATTATCATGGAGGTGCTGGCAGGCATGAACGAGGCATTATCTGGAAGACATAATGATAGAGACAGGTCACAGTATCACAGAGATGTACAGAGATACAGCTGCACATACATTTGTATTAACTCTAGTACATATGAACAGTTATCTTTGAAAACTGTCATGACACTGACACGACTGACATATTTGTGTTACACACATGTAACACCCGTTGTGCATTGGATATCATCACCATATATGTGTGTCACCTCATTACATTGCTCATACTCCGTGTGAATGCTGTCTTGATGTGGACATGTCTGTTTGCCTGTACTGGTGTTCTTACCTATCAGCACATGCCTGGATATGTCCACAGTAATGCTGTTGACTTCGATGCTCTGTATATGTCACATATCAACACATACACTGCCTTAACGGACATGAGCAGTGACAATGCACACATGTGCACGGAAACCTTTACATGCATGTGTTTTGCCATATACATCTACATGGCACTGTACAGCAGTTCAACATACTGCCACATATCCCCTGTGTTGCACATGTGATACACATGGGACAATGGCTAGCCGGACATTATTCGCAGGGATGGTTGTCAACTATAGCATGTACAGGCAAGGTTTTCTAACTGTATCCGACAGCCATTTTGCCACCGCCAGGTGCATCAGTGCCACATTACTGATCCAGACAGTTAATGATACATCTACCATACTGTCATCGCACCATGTATGACAGAGATGACATGTGCAGCTTTGATGGACAGGGTTTCATGGTATGGCAGGAGTATGTAACATGTATGGCAAAGGGATCTGTCCAGTATGTGGAGATCCTTGTAGTAGGATGGTGGCTGTCCATGACGTATGTCTTTCAGATCAGGATATGTACGTGTAGCATGTCCAACATCACAGTGTAGCACATGTCTTTATGAAAGGTAGCCAGCATGCTGCATAGTGGAGGTGAGGATTGTGAAGGCTGGTATCGCCCATCCACGCATGGCCAATACCCCTTAAAGGTGATATGTGATCCGATATTGGTCACTTGAGTGCTGAGTATGCCTATCCAATGATCTCCATGCTCATGGATGGCACCCTATCATGACATGGTTGCCTCGTATGACTACCTTATAGCCCTGGAGACATCACCAGCTCAGGGAGATGAACTGCACAGCACCATCTCTTACACACAGTGTCCATAATGTTGACTGCTGCCTAGGTGGTAGTTAATGGGTACAGGGTTATTCACCTAGTGGTGACAATTCTATTATCAGCTGTCAGATTGTCCACATATGTCACACACCTCACCCACAAAGCCCATTCTGTATGTTGTCCACAACACTGAGACAGCTATTGCTCCTAGGTCATGGCCATTCACATCCTTACATACGCAGATACCTCCCATTTGTCTGTGTGGTATGGGCTACAATGAGGGGGGAGTACAAAACATTAACCCTGTTTTACTGTAGCTGCCACTGGTGTGATATACACGTCACTCAGGCACCTTTCGTATGTTGCTTCTGTCAAAAAGGCCACTGGTAGAACACTCCTGTGACATACAAAGGTACATCTTGATTATTCAGTGTAGCTGGAACACAGTATGGGTGATGATGTCCTATGACCTGTCACAGGTATGCTATGCAGTGTGAAATCATCCGTACTGTCATCTACATCTGTACTGCTAACATCTACGTTGATAAAGGTTCATAGACTGACAGACCATACTCAGCAGGGTAATAGTGCAGTGCCTCCAATTATGACTGGCATCTCCACTTGTGGGTTGCAGTGGGTTTATATTATCCAACACCCTATCTGTATTGCATATTCATGCTCAGCACTTGTTCAGAACATGTAAGCACTTCATGAGCTACTAATTACTATAGCACCCATTTCAACTCATTTCTTACAAGTACACTGTCTGTCCTTATATGTCCAGCTTGCTTACAGTACAACAGCTGTTGTACACACGTACCTCACATATCTTGTGAGACATTGTTGAATATACAGGCATGTCCAAGTGTCACTTACCAGTGTTATTGCCTGTCTATATGATGAATATGGCAAACAGGAGGCAATAGAGCAATTGTCTCGTACACAGTCAATGCTCACCTCCCAACATACGACACTACAGCCTGTGGGAGATGCACATATGTAGCCATGCTGGGGGCAATGCTCTCACCAACCAATACTGAACCTGACATTCATGTGGGGACGTTAAACATTTGCAACACACCCCACTCATTGCATAGTCTCACTAGATCTCCACCACCACAGGCCACACATAGTAAGACTATGACATTTGCAGAACCTCTCCATAGTCTCTATGTAGGCAACAGAGGCAGCCCCCATCACCAAACACAACACCAATTACTTATAACTCACAGACTCATGTGTGCCCATCAACTACAGCCAATAGGATGTTATAACATACCCAACACACCAGTGATAGGTGACTCTGTTGGCAGTCACACTGATGTCCCACTCAGCAGGCTACACAAGGCGATAGTCGTTTACATCTGGCTGTCGGGTAACAGGATCCGCAACATAACCTATGCACCCATGCCACACCTTACCAGGTACAATTTGACTGCCATTCTCCATGTTAGTGTGACTGCCCTGAGATGTAACTTCCTGGACTACATGTACAGGGACATGCAATAGCCCTCCGGTCTTGTAGCCCAGAAGGTATCGCCCAAGCCGTGAGAAGCATTCTGCATTCATCCAGACTGATACCACTGTACAACGACTGAATGTTTCACTTCAACAGTTGCCTATGCTTCTGCTGTCATTCCACAGGCACCCAGTATCTGTCTACTTTGAATGATATGGTCAACAAAACACGATGCTTTGGTACAGATGACCTGCACCTGTCAGCCCTGGGATTACAGATAACATGTAATGCTCTTGCTGCTTCTATACTGCCTGTCTTGGACAGTTTCCAATAACATTCACCACCAGAACAGGAACAGGCAAGAAAAACCTGGGGTAATGTTACTCAATGCTTGACATCTTCATCTCTAACACACTCAGGCAAGGCACTCCTTATAATGGACCACTTCGATATCTCTGCAGTGACTGTGAACTGACTCTAGGCTCTGGAGAGCACACCTGCACTGACAGGTTATATGCAGACCACACCTTTCAGTCATGTAACCAGGACCGGAACACCCACGGCGGAGGTGTGTCCATATTTCACAAGGATTTGCACACCTCCAGGCTGGTTACTTAGCACAATGCATCAGAGGTGATCCATGTGCAACTAACTGTGGCCAGAACTGCTATACACATTGTAACTTCCTACGGATCCAACAACTTACCCCACGGTTACCAGCCCACATTTCTTGGTGTACTGGACAGTAGGGTTCAGACAGGTACTACTGATGTGAGACTGACACTACCCCACACTTAACTGGGATACCTACTCATGTACCAACACATTAGGCCAATGCTTTTTGGGATTCATAACCTCCACTCGGCTGGATCAACCCATACAAACCACCACCAAGACCAACAATATCCTAGACATGGACATTACCAACATGTGATTGGTGTTCCACACCTGGGGTTATCCCCTTGTTGGTAGTCTCCGAACATATGTTAATCACCCTTGTTATCCACATCCCGGCACCACACCCTTCATGGAATATACAGTACACAATTTCTACAAGGCCTATGTTAGACGTCTTATGACAGTGGTAGTAAACATCACGACACCAGTGCAGATGGGCAATGTACTTACAAACGTTGAAACATACACCAGTGCACTTCATTAGCACTTACACGACTGCATGGATCATGCTATCCCAAACAGAGCCATGATGGTACCCACCAGATAACGGACGCCACTCTGGGGGTCCAGTTCCATGGACATAATGTACAACAAAAGGTGGATGCTGTTGCAAAGGGAGTACAATCCCATGGGTAGGGTAGCTCACTGGTCAGCCTCAGTAGGAATCCGGGATCCCTTATCACATCCTCCAAAGCTAGCTACATAAACATTACTGCGACACATTCCAAGGACTACTACAAAGCATTATGGAGGTATGTCAGTACTCGATGGCAATACCCACATCTCCTCTGACATACAATGGTTAGGCAGGAACATTACAGAACCGACTGATATTGGCAACATCCTGGCAGATAGGTTCAATGCTAACTTTACACCCTCTCACTCCCTACAGGGCCAAAATCCATACAGGAACAATGCAGAGACCCTGCGGTTACAACTACGCAGTTCCAACCTGCACTCTCTAAGGCCTGGAACACAGACTGCATGTGACCGTCTAACATCCCAGGCTGCGATTTACACAAACCTCAGAATGACATGGCTCCTCACTTGGCCACCAGATTCACTAATAGCCTTGTATCAGACATTGTGGCCCCTGAATGGCACACAGCAACAGTTATCACACTCCACACAGGTGGTGCCACAATGAACCAGAGGGACTACTGCCCTATACGCCTGACTGGACTGTTCTGCAAGGCTATGGGGCACATCATCATGGAAGTCATTCACAGAGACATTGGTGGACTCCAGACCTTTGATGCCACCCAGGTTGGATTTATTAGGGCCAGGCCATGGCTCCTACACCTGGTGGACTCCTTTGATACTGTTATCAGGGTAGTTGATGACGGTAAGGGGGTCCACATAGCCTACATTGTCCTCTCATTGGCTTTAAGCACCATTCTTCATTTTGGTATTGACAACATACACATCCATCTGCACATCGACCCCTACGTCTCGGGATGTTATGCAAAGTGGCTCACGGACAGGACCCACACAATGAGGGTAGCATACTGTAGTACCTACTGTAATTCAGTTACACTTGGCATACCACAGTCCTCAGTCATAGGGCCCCTCATGTTCGGTATATGCTTCCCTGAGGTACAGGCTAGCACAGAGGGACTTTCCCTGAATAGGTTTCCAGACAACTGCAAACAAGGAGCCATGATTGATCCACCAGCTGATACAGACACCCTCCATAAGGGTGTCACTGTGATGGATACCTGATGTTGATAACATGGCCTCAAGCTGCATGACACAAGGTGCATAGACATCCCCTTTGGATTACACCAATCACCCACTGACTATCACATAGGTGGTAGTCCCCTACATACATGTGACATTATATGGGATCTTAGTACACACGTATATAGCACCCACACACCCACTCCTTTGATAACCATATTGCCAATGTGGCGTGGATATCCTTCTACGTAGCCACCCTTATCTGTAATGGGTTTGTAGCTGGAACAAAGGCACCCATTGTACCTCTATACTCCTGATGTATGACACACGTTCAAGGTTGCAACACCCCTTTTGGGGTGCACCTTACAGAACAGCAATGGCTTTACATACCACAACATTAACACACCGTGAGGATTATTGACCTCCGAAGGATGTCGTATGCAGCACAACTATGGACACCACGACTGTACATATTTGCATACTGCATAATCAGGGGTGACCTCTGCTGAACATACAGGGCCCATGTCCACAACAATATTTATGGATATACTCCACATAAGCAACATAAGCAAAAGCCACTGAGAGCAACATGCTCATGGATATATGCACAAATGCAATGATGAGTGGGGCGTGCTTGAGGGATACATTCCTGAACCAGACACTCACCATGCTTTGGAACATGATTCCTATGTACATCAAGCAGGGACACTCACTAGCACTCTTCATGAGATACCTCGATGGGTGGATGGGAGACACACATGTACGCCACTGTGTGCAGTGGCTGTACTGTACACAGGTGCAGGTAATGCATGGCTCTGCTGTTCACAGACAGGACACTACCCTAGGGAGGTGCCGCTGGTGAAAAAACTGTAGTTGGGCTTACACATGGACTTGGCCAGACAGCATAGTACCTCACTATGGACCTGTGAAGCTATTACATGTCCTTTGTGCATGGATAATTGAGTAGCTCTTCCATTTCAATTAGATATCATGCTGTTACAGTGTCCCATGACTACAAGCCATATGTATCCTGTTATTGTGTATTGTACATGCCTGTAGACGATACCTTTCGTTTGCATGATATAACAGTTATGCTGTGTAAAATATCTGACATATCTACCTACAATACTGTACATTACACATATTTTACACATTATCCCATAATGCAAAGATACTTGCACAGCAGGACCACCTTAGGCATGTTATTCTCATTATATGCCCATACACATGCCTACTGTGACAGTATATCAACATATACTATCCCCTGCTATGGCACGTACTTGTTGGACAAACCCTACCACTGACGGCGGGTGGTGTGGAATTGTCGTGTTTAAAGCCCTCATGTAACATCCCTTGTGGTGTATGACATGTTTACCTTGTGGCCCACAGCAGGACACACAATTTCTACAAGCGTTACTATGCTCAACAAGACACCACTACATAATACCTTTTCTCACGTTATGCATTGCGTACACTTTAATTAATACAAAACAGGCTCTACATACACTAACATACTGAGTGTTCTACATACCTTGTTAGCATTCTAAGTCTTCATAAATATCTCTCTTACACCTTTACTGTTTAAATGGTTCTATGGTATGAGCATACGGTTTGAATGTATGGCAAGACATCCTTATATACGTCGATACCTGTAACATGTGATATCCTGCCACCAATTGGTGCTCCTGAGTAAATTATTACATGCACATCAGCTGTGCAGCTACTCCATCCACCAATTACGCGGCAACAGTGGGGTATAATTGAATTCTCCACTTGGGCATTGCCTTTTTGCCCTACCTTCAGGGAGATGGCCTGTATGTGTTTTGTTGTGAGGAATTGCAACTGCTATTTGGAGAGACACAGATATTTTGAATTCATGTCCCCCGTGGATTGTGTGTGATGGCTAGAGTACACACTCTACATGTGAGTGTGCCTGTCATCTTAACCATCTGATAAGGGACTATTGCAAACAAAACCTGTAACATCGCTGTCTGTTCCATTGTACAACAGCTATGATTTCACATGGCGCCATCACAAATGTGTCTCTGAAAAGGTATGTTAACGCTTCTGCAGATATAATTGAGTGAGTGGATGTTTGTGATGTTATAACAGTCTGTATTGCAATTGTTTCGGGTGTGGGAGAGATGTAGGTGGATGTACATAGCATATACAGGTTTGTGGGGACTGCATTTCTACATATTCCATATATGTGTGTGGGCTCCATCCCTAATTGAAGACCTATCATTTAGTAGACTGAAACTATGGTTGTTACGGGCTTATACATTGAGCCATTGTTAATTGGTTCCTATATAGCATGCAGGTGAGGTTGATACTTCAATACCTCCGGAAATACATCGATATGTAAGGAAATGTTACTAAATAACAGCTGTCTCATGTATTTCTGTAAAATAATACAACGGCTGTTCAAGATTCAGTACACAGAACACAAGCAACAGTTGAATAAAAAACACCTTTATGAAACACAAAGCTTTCGGGAAAAAACACCCTTTCTCAATGATTAACATAAGGTTCATTGAAACATCCATTTAAATACACACCCAAAAGACATCATGTGACCTGCAGCCAAGATCACATGACCAAACTTTTCAAATAAAAAACATTTTTTATACATTATTGCCTTACATATAAACAATATAAAAACCCCATACAATAAAAACTGTATACATAAAAAATATATATGAAAAATATATGTATATATATACATTATTATTTTAACTTAGTATGTTGTATCTTGACCAATATAGGTTTCAAAGAGACAGCTGTATTCAAACTTGGATACACATCAGCTGACAAACGTATAATCCATTCATATTCCCTTGTATCCAACAGATTACTTAAATCTCCACCTCTAAGGGGTTTACTTACTACATCTATGACCCTAATAAAAAACTGGTCCTCTCCATGATCTAATATGCTTTATAAGGGCATTATTTTTATTCCCTCCCTCTCTTCTGATGTATGTATGTTCTATAATCGCTTTCTTTGTTTTGTTTTGTTGTTTTCCCAAGGCATGCAACAATATTAGATTGCTAGATAAACCACATTGCTGGAACATGATTGCAATGTGAAAAATGTTTTTGAGTGTTCAAAAACGTTTGAAAACGTAGTTATTAGAACAGTCAATAAAAGGAAGGATACACAACTGCATTGCAAAAATATAGCAACAAAACGTGCCTCTGTTGGTCCCCCTAGCCTGAGCTGAAAATCTTTTATAAATCTAATACTTTTTTAAAGATTTTGTTTCTATATTTTTTTTTTAATCTTTTTGTTAATATACCTATTATCTATGGTCCAAATCCTCCTATGTATTTATTTATCTCTTATTATTTCCTATTACTCTGTAATATATGGACTTTGTACTATATGAATAAATAAACTCCATAAATTAACTGACAGGTGAACAAATCTGTGGAAATGGGTATAATCATGGTATGCCAAATATTTTTTATTAACATTCTATCTATATTATTTTCACATCCACCAGTACACCAGTTATTGGGATCACTCTACATTCATCTGAACCACTCATTATCAACAGTCATCTGTCTAAAATGAACATGCATTTTATTTTGCCTACTACCACGCATAAAAATGTGCACAGCAGATGCATTACTACTTGTGGCATGACGCATCTTTTTGCTAAAATAGATGTATTGATAATATTATCCTGTAGTGTCAAATCGACATCTAGGAAATTTATACAAGTATTGGAACATTCCATCTTAAACTTTAAAAAACAAGTTGTACTATTTAAATAAGAGACAAATTCTGTAAGTTCAGATACAGAGCCTCCCCAAATGAAGAAGCAGTCATCCACAAATCTCTGATAGAAACTGATGTTATTATTTATAAATCTCTCCCCATCAGAAATGTGTACCTTCTCCCATTGATGTAGCACTAAATTAGCATAGGTGTTTGCTACAGGTGTACCCATTGCTACACCTGTTAGTTGCAAATAATACTCTCCATTAAACATAAATACATTATTTCGTAAAACAACATCAAGTAACATACATATATTTTCAACATGCCTAACTGTGAAAGAAGAATAATGTGTTAAAAACTGACGTATGGACTCAAAGCCAATGATTTTTAAAGTTTAAGATGGAATGTTCCAATACTTGTATAAATTTCCTAGATGTCGATTTGACACTACAGGATAATATTATCAATACATCTATACATAAAAAAGAGGTATCTTCTGATAGATATTTGCATGCCTCTAGCATGCATGCGCCGCACGTGTTTCAAGGCATAGTAAAAGCACAACTTATGCGTGTTAGTAGGATGAATACTGTTGAGACAGTTTTTTTGAAACAGATGAATGAGGTATGCAATGAGTTCAGTGATAGTGGATACTCCCAACCACTAGTGTAAGAAAGGATGTAGAAAATAATAGGCATACCATGTATAAACCCATTTTTAGTATGGATACTGAAGTTAATTCACAGATTTGTTCACCTGGAGACAAGAAGTTAAGGTTTATTACTTCATATAGTACAAAGTCCCATATTGTTAAGAGCGTAATAAATAAATATTGGAGAGTGCTTTTGGCACAGGAGGATATTGGGGCATTAGTAGGCAGTAGGCCGTTTTTTACATATAGAAACAAAAAATCTTTAAAAAGTTTATTGTGTTATAAAGATTTTTGTCAGTAATACTGAAAATCAGCTTAAGGGGACCAACAGAGGCACATTTTGTTGCTATAATTGCAGTTGTTGCAATGATATAGTTTCCTTCCCTAATATTGACTTGGGTTCTAATAACGTTTTTGAACACCCAAAAACTAAAAGGTCATTTGTTTTTCATGGCATGGCAACATGTGTTTCCAGCAATGTGGTTTATCTACCATCGTGTGTTGCATGCCCTTCCTTCTATGTTAGGAAAACAACAAGGAAGCTCAAAGAGCGTATTATAGAACATAAGTCAGAAATTAGGAGAGGAAGTGGAAATAATGCCCTTTATAAGCATATTAGAGATCATGGAGCAGACCATCGGTTTAAATCTAGGGTCATAGATGTAGTAAGTAAACCCCTTAGAGGTGGAGATTTAAGTAATCTGTTGGATACAAGGGAATATGAATGGATTATACGTTTGTCAGCTGATGTGTACCCCGGTTTGAATACAGCTGTCTCTTTGAAACCTATATTGGTCAAGATACAACATACTAAGTTAAAATAATAATGTATATATATATATATATATATATATATATATATATATATATATATATACATATATTTTTCATATATATATTTTTATGTATACAGTTTTTATTGTATGAGGTTTTTATATTGTTTATATGTAAGGCAATAATGTATACAAAATGTTTTTTATTTGAAAAGTTTGGTCATGTGATCTTGGCTGCAGGTCACATGATGTCTTTTGGGTGTGTATTTAAATGGATGTTTCAATGAACCTTATGTTAATCATTGAGAAAGGGTGTTTTTTCCCGAAAGCTTTGTGTTTCATAAAGGTGTTTTTTATTCAACTGTCGCTTGTTTTCATGTATTTCTGTCACAGATATTTGCACTCATTGGAGTTGTGTTGGTGACTGAACCTCTTTGGCATGGGTTGCCACCTTTTCAAATGGCCATAGTGGGACATTTGCAGGACACACATCTTTGTTTATAGGCCGACACATACCGACGGTCAGTACACAGGATAGAACATACTTTTATCCTAAATACATACTTATTCTTGTAGCACTTTAGCTACTTATCATGTTTCATGTAACATTTACGTATTTTAGGTACAGGAATAACTATTTAATGCAACTATTACATAATATATGGGACATAATTATGCCCTACAATCCCAGACATTTGCCCTTTTTAATATTTTTTGTCAGGACACAACTGCCCAGGGAGGGGCTGTCCCTCTTAAAGTGGGACAGGTGGAAACCGTATGCCTACGGCCAGCTATGACCACACCAACCGTAATGATCTACCTCCAAGTTAGCACTAGCAGACACACGATGCAAACACACACACACACACACATTACAGTCCCTCGGAAACGCACACGGCACCTTCAACACATACATACACAGACTACAGCAATCACAAACACAGTTGAACACAGTACCTACCTGGACCGCAGCACCGGCAGTGATAACTAAATGTCCCTTAACATCGTGATAATATTACACGCGGTTCTGTGTTCTGGTACTGTGGTCTTTCGGTCTTTAAGCCTCGTGATTACGCGTGTCGGTATGTAACACATTCGATAGTTGGCAGTATCCTATTTATTTGTACCTCCATGGTTGTGTACATGTCGTTAACCTATCTATATATTTGCAGATATATGTGAATCCATATATATCAACATATATCTCTCTATCACCCTTTCTATCTCTATTTTATATATATATATATATATATATATATATAGAGAGAGAGAGAGGGAGAACACACCTTTCATTGTGCACATGGCAGTGTATACTGTTTCCCAGACTCCGCACGTTTGTGTTTTAACCTGTTACAATACACACCTGCCATTGTTACATCTCGGGTAGCTTAGTGTTAGGTGATTGTGTACATGATTGCGTGTTGTACTCCTGGCAGTGGTCGTTTTACCCTTCAGAGCAGGCACTATTAGTACAGGGGTGAATAATGCTAATTTCACGTGTTCTGGACATCGTTGACCATGATCTGCGCGATATTCAGCAAAGCTTAGCCCTGTTTCGCGCATATCCATATAGTCATATTTAAACAACACTTACCAGCACTTGCCAACGCATAATCCCGCTAACATATGCTATACCTGATCCGATGACCTGCATCCAACATCCATTATTCGTGCCTTCGGGATTACGTAATGTCCCTTGCAGGATGTGGAACCGGGAACATGCATGACAGTCAGTGCATTTACCACTTGGGCATCTGGGATTTGTACACATGTTATGGTGTTTTGTATGTGGACTGTACTACGGCTGTTACTCCATACTGCAATCAAATGGGTAACTCAGTTAGTTTACATATGGATGAGACCTATTAATGCTATGTCCAAGTAATGTTTATTGGATGTGCTCCAGCATTGGGAATGTATGTCACAGTGAGCCACACACTATAATGCGCTACACCTTCACACAACCATAGGTGGAGCATGCTGGGGTGACAGATTCCTGTCATGGGTACTCCCCATGCTTTGCCACTACATCCCTGATTACATTATATGGAGCCCCTCATTAACACACCAGGGAATCCATGCAGAGTCTGAGGGGAACAGTGATTACACACATGGATCCCACAATTGGCGCTGCTCCACTGAGGGACAGTTGGTTAATCAATGTGGTGGCGACAGCAGACACTGTTTGCCTCGGTTGATGAATGGCCTCTGACAATCGGGCATGTACCGACTGATGTACCTAGGTACCTAGAATAAAAGTAATGCCCAAAGCCACAGGACCCAGATCTCACAAATCTAATAAAACCATTACGAGTAGGCAAATAACTTTATTTCACATGAAAATGATAAAAATGGATAAAACCAAGTGCTTTTGCTTGGTCAGTACCGAGCTTCTTCAGAGTACCTAGGAACCTATACATACAGTATCAACATATGCTGTTAGGTTTGTGTACTGTTCAGGTGTTGACATTCCTTGTTCCAATAGCTGTTGTGTGTGCAATGGTTGAGGGCTGCCTATGTAGGATTCACACAGTAGGCCACCTATACATTACAATTTACAGGTGGTCGTGTGTGTGTGCCATCCAGTTTACTGTGTGTGCAGGTGGAGAGGTGTGTCAGTCCGTAGGGGCCTACACTGTCAGTGTATGTGCTATATGTTCCCTCTTTGCCAAGGAGTGGGCATATTGGGCACGCCTCCATCTGCCTACTGGGGCTGGCACAGGATGTATGTGGTCTGAATCCCTCTGTGCCTGTGATGGCCTTGGCAATTGCGGTGGGCTGTGAGGGCCTTCACCATTATATCCCTGCTGCAGCTGTTTCTGCAAAATCATATTATGTGCATGGCACATACTATGAAGATGTGGGCACATGCGCCTGGAGAGTACTGCAAGGCTTTACCAGATATGTTCAAGCAACGGAACTGTGATTTCAGCATCCAAAACACACGCTCTATGATGATTTTGGTTTGTGTGTGTGCCTCATTATGGCGTTCTTGCATGGGTGTGTGTGTGTGCATTTCTGATGGGAGTCATCATCCATGGCTCCAGTGCATAGCCAGCATCCCCCACAAGGTGGCCATGTGGGAAGTCTCTCCTGACAAATACCTGATACAGCTGTAAGGCATGCCAGATGTGGGAGTCATGGTAGCTTCCAGGGCTGCCAGCACACACGTCCATGATAATGCCCTGGGCATTGCACACAACCCGGCAGTTGATGGAGTGGTATCCCTTGTGGTTTATGTAGCACCTACCATGCTCACCGGGTGGTGACTTGATATGTATGTGCATGCAGTCTATCACACCCAGTACCTCCGGGTAGTGTGCCACATGGTGGAAGAGACGCATATTGCTGGCCAACTCCTCCTGAGTTCGGGGGAAGTATATATGCTCATTGGTATGTGGTAACATGGCATCCAGGAACTGGTGTAGTACCCTGGATGCTGATGCCTGTGAGATCCCCATTATATCTCCAGTTGGCCTTTGAAAGGTACCTGTGGCTAGTATTCACAAGCTTACACATACCTTCGTGTCCACTGGGATGGGTTCCTCTTTGTTGTTTCTGGATCTCAGGCATGGCTGGCACAGCTCAACTATTTGCCGTAAGATGTCCCTGTCCACCCTGTAATGCTCTACTATCTCCAGATCATGTAGCCCCTGGTAGGTTACCCTTGGTCTGAACACTCTTCTCCTCCTCTGGGGCCTGCAGTGGTTGTCAGCATCATCCTCCACAACACCTTCAGTCTCTAACACATGGTGATGAATCACAGCTATGGCAGCTCCCAACATGTACATTGTAAAAGTTCCCCTTCTGTTTATACCAATGGTGCAGTGCTTGGGAATACACAGGTGTGTGTGAGGTGCCTTCACACTTTATACTATTGTGCTGTTAACACTGATGATGTCATAGGGTGTGTATGTACAATCGGAGCTACAGGGTATCTTATGTGTTTTACCTCAGGTACTGCTATTGTGGTGCCTTTGGTGTTGAATTATATTTAGCTGCCGTGGATTACCTCTTGCCCTTCCCTTAACATTTCTTAACATTTCCCCTCCCATTTTCTGGCATACATCCAGCAGCCTGCTTTCTTTTGTACTTTCCAAAACCTAGCTTATATTGTGAAATGTGTTCTATGGCCGATCTATTGCAGCTTTGCTTTGCTCTGCTATGACAGTTCTCTTTTCTTTGCAATCCGACACCTCCCCTATCCTGTTCTACAGGTTGCTGTGAGAAGACTTGTTATCTGCCGTCAATTGCCCACTGTGAGTTAATAGGTGTTAATTGCTCAGTTGTACTCCAATTACCCTACTGCAGCATTTCCTTATTTTCTTCCCCTAACCTTCCTGTTTGAGCTATGGTGCATAGCGCGTGCGTCCGCTTACCAGGTTTCGGGCACGTTTTCATCCACATACACATGCGCTTTCGGGCACCATATGTGCTCTCAGCTAAACGATGCTATACCTACATCCCCACTCCTATCCTGTGGCTTTGCTTAGCAATGGGCAGGCCAGATTTGCATTGCTCCAATGTGCTTACAGCTACGGTGGCACACCCCACTGCTGATGTCATGTATACCTCCAAACCACTCCTCGATGTTGTAGCGCCGCGCCATATGGTACATCCTTAGTCCAGCAGGACGTTTGTGATTCACTATTACTTGCCTCATTTGCATAGCATTGACTACTAATTCATAGTTACCGTGCCGAACACTGTCGCAGACCCTTAGCAACCCTTGCAGCTTGGTTGTGGTTTACCATGCATACCATTGAGTATTATGGTGAAATCATGATTTGTATTACATTGCAATTTTATGACATTTGTATATATTTTCCTTGTGTTCCCGTTTGCGCACACTTGCCCTGCGGTTGTACTTTGCGTTACTGTGGACATGACATTCCATGTTGTTTTTTAGGTGTTGTGCATCTTTTCTTATGCCATTGACTGTATATTTAGCCATTGGCATATGTTAACTTTGTAATACATGAGTCTGGTCCGCTTTCATAGCTCCGATGTTCTGTCTGGAAAAATGTAAACCATTTTTTTTGGTTTACATTTCTGTGGGCTTATGCTACACCTGCACCACTTAATGAATCACTATGTACCTTCATTTGCATGGTGCAGTACTGCACATGGGGTGATTAGCATTCCTGAGCTGAGGGCTGCACAGATCTGGTGTACGCTGGTAGTGCACGTGGAATTGGATCATACCTGAATCGCTCGGCGGCCATATTTGGCATTATATCGCCTATGCTACACCTGCGCCTGGCGCAAACTTCATGAATCCCGGGGTATGAATTTAGTAAATAAACAGGGAATGCATTTGCTAATTGGTAAAAACATACAATATAGGGAATAAAATGCTAATTGGTAAAAACATATAATATAGTTGTTTTTAAATTGTCACATTAATAGAAAGGAAGGAGATGACTGTACTTTTGTTGTTAACAACAGGGCTCAGTAACTGCCTATGTGATAGTCTAATCTGAGTTAGAAGAGGAGCGAGACTTATTCACTAATGCAAGAACAGAGACTGATAATTTGCTTATAAGCATACATTTGTATATGCAAAGCATGAACATTCACATTTAAAAATTCTATGAAATGCAAATGCATTTTCTTGCCGACAGAACACATAAGGAAGACAACTGAGGATATAAACTGACAAATTCCAACTTAGAGTTAAAGTCTAGCAGTGTGCATAAAGATATCACTGTCCCGATCATGAATATACTTACAGAAGAAAATATGTGGTAAATACAGATACAAAAATAAATGTGCATGTTTAGGAATTATTAAACCCAAAAATGGAAAGTTTTATAAGCAATTTCAGAATGAAAAACAAAATTATAAAACTTGTATAAAGACATGGTTGAAGAATAATTCTCAAGTAGTGTATGTGTAAATGAAACAAGCACAGAGGAAGTGCAGGTCTCTACCAAAAGAGACAACCTGAGTTACACGAAAAAACAAACAGAAATGGGGAATTGTAAGTATTTCTAATAACTGGGAAAGAAAAGTCATTTTATAAGGATATTTGGAGATCTTTGGTGTGTCCAATAAAGGTGATTATTACACAGAAGAAAATGTATGGCTAAATTTCTTCAAAAAAATATATGGCATAAGTAGAAATTATTTAGTCCAAATACAGTTTGGCTCTGTGAGATAACTGGATATATTTAGCTGGGAAAATGACTGTGGAATATGTTAAGGATGTACTAGCAGGCTTATGACAGGGGGTACTACAAGTCCTGATGGAATTTAAAGTTAGTAGTATTTACCAGAAGTAGACACAAGAGTGAAGTTATGACCTATATTTACCTTTTGTCTTTAAAAAAGAACCCTTATTCCTGGAAAGGGGGCTTAATTATTCCAATATACAAGAAGGAAAGAGTGGATGTTGCATTAATGCATCATCCTATTACATTAATGGATAAAGCTTTAAAATGTTTCTTTCATTAGGTAGAGTTTGTCTATGTGACTAATAGAATGCAGATTAATGTATGCATCTTACTAAGCCATCTAACAAAAAACTACCCCCACATTATATATACATATATATATATATATATATATATATACATATATAGATATATATATATATATATATATATATATATATATATACATATACATATGGATACACTAGACAATCTCGAAGTACTGAAATGTTGAAATTCAGAACGTCAAGACAGAATAGTGGAAAGTGCAGTTAACCGAAACTACACTATGCCAAATCTGCAAATGTCAAATCCGCCGCTATCATGGTGTCGCGTTTGTGATGTGTAGTGCAGTTTGTGGATTTATCTGGGGTTTCGGGTAAGAGTTGTGTTTGAGGATAATGGGTAGGGATTTTAGTGTGTGTGAGTGTGTGTGGTGATGTTTGTTGTCTGTTTTTTGTGTTTAGTACAACC
>NC_056728.1:919031310-919168810 GCF_019279795.1 Protopterus annectens
TCATCTGTTGGGGAGACAACTAATTCACCTAAAGGCCTATTGCTTAACTTCTAAGACCAAAATTAGTAGGACAAATTCCCTGATATCTTAGCCAAATTTCTACCGGTAGTAGAATTACCACCCTGTTTTTTCCTGAAAAAAAAGACCACTAGCCTAGTGGGAATAAATAGTCAATAAAAAGATTAATAATAAAAAAATATATACCTGGATTCCTTATACATATTAATACCATTTATAAATTAAGACTCTTAGTAAGTTACATTGATTATACTAACCACTATCTAAGTTGTTGATCGCATTTTTCCTTGATCTTTTTTTTATTTTTTTCAGTATTAGACAGCACTGGAGGGGCTTAGTAAAGGGCACATGGTACCAGCCTTTTCTTTATGTCTTTCCTTCATGGCAAGAATTTAAAGAAATGAGTATGACAGATTTTTTTTAGTGTGTGTGTGTGTGTGTGTGTGTGTGTGTGTGAAGAATGCTGAGAATTAATAAAGAATAAAGGTGCTTGGAGAGGCTGGTGCTGTATACTTAAAGAGTAATTTCCTCATTGCCTTTTATAATACACAGTATATAAGTATGCAGATCAGTCATGCTACTTTCATCAGCAGTGTCAGTGCTACTAAAAAATGCTCCAACCACAAAAGTGGTAAGTGTACAAATATGTAAATGCTGTAGATATTATAAGCACACTGTCAAGTTAAGCACTTTGTGATGTATTTCCTAAGGACAGACACATGCTTCTTTTTACTTCTAACGGGAACAAAATACAATATCAAGAAATAATATAATACAATGATGTTGCCTGTGCCCTCCCCCAAAAAATGTCAAGATGCTGCATGAATCATAGAACTTGATACTGCTTATGTATCACAATGGGTAGAAAATGTGCTGCATGGATATCTACAAAGATGCAGATTTTTTTTTCATCAGTACACTATACCTCTTCTGACATTTTAGACAGACAGTGGTATGGTAGATGTTCAGGTAGCAAGGTTTTATGAGTATAATCCCAACATAACTTTTATTCATTAGCAGCGCCATACTATTTTTACTTGAGTATGTGAGATTTCATAACTTACACTATGCAACAGCATGTTTTACTTCTTCCAAATCCCTACAAAAAGCATTTATCTTATTCTAACTGGCCACCTTGAACTTATCTTTTTCATTTGGCAGTTTTCTTAACTTCAATTCTGAATCAAGGTTTTGTTGTGCTGGACATATCTCTGGGATTGTTTTTTTTTTTCATTTGGGATATTGCATTTGAGACCAGGTAAGTATATTACTTGGGAAATAACAGTGAGAAGTTCTTGTCACTCTCTAAATGCTGCACTGTTGCTTGATGGATGCAAACTTCCCAAGCATCAACTCCTTGAAACTCATTTCCCAGACAATGGTGGCATATCCATTCAAAACCATTGTTGGGGAATCAATTGTGCAGCTACTACATGCTACTTCAAGGTGTTTTCCCTTTTCCCCCTTGTAGAGCAAACATGGTCTTAGTTATAATATTTAGAGGGGCGGGGTGCAGAGTGTTCACACATTTTTTCAGCATGTCAATTTATGGGGAATTGAGATTTAGGATATTGGGCTTCATCCAGTCATAGTGGAAGCCATTATAAATTACTGATCATTTTATCAATAGAAATTAAAAAAGAAAGCATCATAAATTATTAAAAAAGGTGGATGTCAGAAGAAGTCAAAGAATTTTAATAATAATAAAATAATTAAAATGTATCATAAATGAATATGTTGGGAGTGTTGACTGTCTATAAAGTAGATATACACACACACAAACACAAAGTGTGCAGCTTCCTTTTATATTTATGTTAAAGAAGTGAACATTGCATAGGCAAACCTTCCTTAAATAGTTTCTACTCTTAACAAATGGTGAGTAAATAAAATATAAGAATAATCCCTTATTAGGCCAGTGACAAAACTGTTACAACAAATGATAAAATGTGATTTTATTTTGTTATTACTTATGATGATATTTGTAATTCCAAAAGTATTATTTCAGAGAAGGCTGTTGCTTTGTTTAAGCCATAGAAGTTAACTCTGCAACATGCTTAAGCACCTGTATTCCTCAGTAATCATACCTCTCAAGGGGAACGTTCATCATTTTGAGTTTTAAACAGTCCATGTTCCTCGCAGTTTCACGCTGGAAAAGTCTGTCACTCGTTCAATGCTGTGAAATGTTTAACTAACATAGATGGTAGTTAATGCTGATTCATATAAATTCATTAAAATAACGTTTTATAACCATTAAATAGGACATTTAGCAATCGTGTGAGCTTCCAAGTTGAAGTTGTTAGTAAATTGACACAGTTGGTATTCCGCATTTTGCCCATTTTCGTACCATGGTAGACAGGGCTCTCTTTATAGGAATGAAATGTTGACACACGTGTCAGGAAATGCTTTTAGTCACATAGAAATCACTTAGCTATGGTCAAGAATTTAAAGTCTCACGTAAGGGAAAGCAGAACCAGAATATACACATACAAAATATTTCAAACGACTCTATAAACACCAGGGTTGTGAACGCTGAAGCTGGCTCACCTGAAAACAAATACCTCATAGTTTGCAATTTTGTTAAATGTTCAAGAAAAGCTACAACATGACAAAGAAGGTGAGGAAACCCTAAGGTGCGCCAGGATGCCTGCCTGTACAACGGCTGACTGAAGCTGAAAAGGATAGACAGGAAATCAACAATATGTTAAAAGTGTATGACGGAAAGCACAAGTTAAAGGTGCACTTCTTACATCAGGTAACTAACCTCTTCTCTACTCCTCTCCTACAAGAAAATCTAAACACTAATATGTTTTAAACTTCACAAGAAAGATGATGTTTACTTTAAAAGAATGAATACTACGATTAAGATATGTTAAGTCTGCATCCCTCCGTGTTACCATGAACCAATAAGAGAATGGTATGCCCTGATAATGTTTCTTTCATAAAACAGGAGTATTCCTTTCTTTGTCCTGAGGCTACGTATATTCATGCATACATTCAGACGATTTTTGTCTCACCCGAGTTAAAATCGAAACCTGCACGTGCCTATGGCACACGTCACGCAGGTAACCTCCTACACTGCCTGCCTGTATAAAACCAGCTTGCTGTCCTAGTCGTCTGGCACTTCAGTTTGTAAATCCGGTAGCTGTCGCAGGGTACAGCTGCTGGACGAAGGTGCCGGTCACAAATCACTCAGTCAGACGTGTGAGAGACGCGTCCGGAAGGTGGAATTGGACACGTTCCTGGCAGTTTTGGTCTGTCCGACTATAGAAAAGTCTATTCACCAATGAGAAGCCAGAGGTTCTGCGCCCTTTTGGCACTGCTACTATCCGCAGGTGAGACATGGAATCTTTCTGGTCTTATCAATCCTTTCTTGGAGTGATTGCTTTTTTAATAGAAGGTATGTACGGGCGGGGTAGTGTAGGTATAGGGTCGATGCTATGGGCTTCTTGGCATCACAACACAATTAAAATATAGAATGGTGTAGTGTGCTTAAAATATTGATTTACGTAATTTTGCTGTTAGTTGCTCCGTAATGAAAGCCTCGGGGAATGACACCTGTTTCTCCTTACACAGGAGGGTCCCTGTTTGTGCAGTTGCGTCCTGAAAAATTCAGAATCAGTGCCAAATGTACTGAGATTTCAATAGCTATCTGTCTATATATAAATACACACACACATCCGTATGCTTCTTCTCACAGTAGCAGGCTATTAGTTGGTATCTGCAATAATCAAGTATGATATAAAACGATTCATATTCTACAAGAGAGATCTTTTATTTTGGCAAAAAGTGAATTACAGTCATTTGCAATGGTTGATGACATGATTTGACCTGTAGTGTGCCATGCTTATCTCAAAGACACTGTTAGCATCTGAAAAGGTGGAAGCCCTACTAAACTCACATGTATACTGCTAGACAAATAGAAATGTATGAGCACATACCTTTAAACACGAAAAATCCTCCTCATGCAACCGACACACACTCCCTCTGTCTCGCACACACACTTTTTTGATCGTGTGTCACTTATACTGTGGTATGTCTTTTTTTCTTTTGTAGTGTGTCACTTCACTGTCCTAGCAAACGAAAACCCTGTCTTGGATAAGAATGATACTTACTCTGGGGACACTCTGCAGTCTTTCAGTGGTGAGAATGGGACAGAGGGCTTATTGAGCACCCATCTACCAGATGTCTCTGCACACGAAGACTTTGAGAATGATGGAGACCTGTCTTCTTCTGGATATCTGCCTTTGGATGATTCCATTAATGGTAAATACATCTGCACTTTTTTCCTACAGTGTATGTATGTGTGTTTTCTGTGTACATTCTTAAGAAATTGTGGGCCTTTGTGAAGAAAAGGATGCAGTTGCAACAACATATTTGAAGTTTATTTACACTTCATAAAGATAACTATTAAATAAAGGGCAGCAATACCTGCTGATTCTTTCCTTCATGTGTAGGGCACCTATAGATTTATTATGTGGTAGAAATGCAATGTCTATTCCATTTTAACACATTTTCTAAAGTTTTTCTCTCTCTCTCTCTTGTAGTGTAAAGCATTATGCACATGCATAAAATATATTTTTTCAAATTACTTTTAATTGGAAAATATTAAGCATAAAATCAGTCTGCATAGTCCACCATGCTACATGTGAGGAAATAAAACAATTCATAAAGCTACTCAGATATACAGAGAGTATATTCTGATCCTTACTAAAGTAAAATGCATATGCTAGTTACACTGCCTTTAGGTAATACAGATTTAATTGTACTTGAAAAGTAGGTGCTATAAATGGATATTTTGTGTATTTAACATAGTGCTAAGTTGAAAAAATGTATTGCAATCTACAATAACTTTACTAGGTATTTTGTAATTGCTTGGATGAGATATACACGCGTATACACACACATATATATATATATATATATATATATATATATATATATATATATATATATATCACATTTTGGATTCATAATTACTCTGGTAAATTAGTAAATCATGTGTATGGAAAAATAACTTTGTAACGAGACTGCATGAGACCTTTACAGCTGCCTGCATATCTCAGTTTATACACACACACATATATATATTGAGCAGATATTAATACTTAAAGAAATGCTGGTGGCTGGCTCATTGTCATCATGTGTGTCATACCTTATGAATGGAATAAGTATGTGAGAGGGTAACTGTGCATTGGGGAAAATACTGTCCCTGTGATCTGCAGTGACACTTCCTGCTTGTGTCTTTTAAACTTTTTTTCATTTTTGAAAGATGCAGAAATCTAAATGCAATTCTGCATCTTGATGACCTTGCACAACATATAGTACTTGGCAGTGATGCTTCTGTTTAGGAAGCCATGCACAAAACATCCTAGAAGCATTAGTATAAATTATTTCTACTTTTAATATTGTAATAATTAAACACACAGATTTGCATTTTTATTAAATGCTTAATTTCCATAAACTTAACTGTTTCATTCTACACATTTTCAGTACACTAGTAAAGTAAAATACAGACACTTGAAAAATACTTGTGGGATAAAGTTTTTTGAAGACTAAATTTTAAATGCTGACTTTTGCCAGTGGTATTACTAATGCAAAGGCCTTAACATGCTCTTAGGAAACAGATGAAATGCCAAGATATTTAATGAATATAAAGGGTTTTAACTGATTCATTAAGGACTTTGTATACTACTACAGTGAATCTGTATGAGGGATATTTAAGCTAGGAGAACACCTTTAACAAGTGTTACTGCACTTTAAAGAAGATCTTTCTCAGTAAAATATCAAAGCAGGGAATCAAAGCAGTAACAAAAAATACATGTTACAACCTGTAAATATTTATATATGCGTGCAGCTGACTGAAACTTCAGAATAATTCTTTTGTAGTACAGTCTTTCATGTTTTACATTTGGGATGCAGTGAATGGATAGATTACCTTTGTTTTGTTTAGTGCATGACTAAGTTTGTCCTTGCTTTTGAAGTTTGTTTCCCATCTTTCCTGTAACTAACCTACTGGAAAGCACTAGAAAGCCTTAAACTGATACAAGCCTTCTAGCTTAAAAGAGAGACTTTGGAGTGATCGAGTATCATTTTTTATGTATTTTCTTGCTGTACTTAACTGTTTTCTGCCTAAACGCTGATTTTTCCAGCACTTATTGTGATTTACAAGCTTGTTTTTTACATATTGTACTTATTTGACTGCCTGCACTTTTAAAAAGTTGTTTTTTGTTTAAATAAATTGTTTAACTGTTGTAGGCTACACACTAAAGTGTGATAGCATTTTCTGATTGTTAGTAGTCGTTTAAAGCTGTTTTAAGTGTACTTTTTACTGTTTTCAAAAAAAAAATGTTCTTGTTTCCCGCTTTTCTAAGCTAGTATAGTCCAGTTTTCAGGCTAGTGCTGAATTCAGGGCTGTGTTACAAGTTTCTGAGTTGCCCATACCTTACTTGGATAGAGGGAAGTTTCTCTGTTCACCTGTGAGAGAGGGGAATTTTGAGCAGCCATCTGTCCCTGTAGGAGTGATTCCAGCCCAGAAGTTAATAGTTTAAAAAACGCGTTTGCATGGTTTTGTGCACCGGGCAGCACCAGTTAGCTAGGGTTAAATTATTCCCGGCTCCACTATGTCTCCTCTTCAGTTTTTCACTTGAAACTAGTCTAACTCTCAACCTAAGCACTCAAAAAGCATCCTACAGTCCAGCACTTGCTCAGACCTAGTAGCAAGCACTACCATACCCCGACACTTGACTGCCGAGCAGGGCAAGGCTCTTTATCCACCCCTTACCAACCAAGTGACTAAGCAGCTCACCCTACTATTCAGGCATGACCAAAGGGCAACTTCAGGTGTACTCTCCAGTCCAGCTGGTGAATCTGGGTATCCTGAGGCAGTGTTACAACTGCCTCATGTACACAGACAGCCCTCTCCTCCTACCACAAAACACTAACATATGAGAGAGATGCAATTATACAGCCAAACTGGAGGCTAAGGTCTCTCCACCCAAGACTGGAACAGACAGTCATGAGGAGAAGGTTAACACATGCACCACACCTCCAGCCTCACGTAGACCTACTAAACCAGCACTGGAAAAAAATACACATAAATACATGAAATCATACTCGGAGGCTCTAAATAAAAACCTGCAAAAGCATCAGAGAGCTCCAAAGCAGACACCCACAAAACCTGCACCTCCCATCACAAACCAGACAACACATAAAATACAAAATCACAGCCCTTAAGGCAAAATAACATACCTAACACACTAGTAATAGATGATTCAATAGTCATGCACACTGACACCCCACTCACTAGGCTGGACAAGGAGAAGGTTACTGTTAGCTGCTTATCGGGAGCCAGAATCCACCACATAACACAAGCACTCAGGTCACTCTAGGACAAGTACAAATATGACTCTGTCATTGTTCATGTTGGTGTGAATGACCTGGGATGTACCTCCGTGGACTACATGAAAAGAGACATGGAAGAGCTCTCTGATCATGTAGCCCAGGCGGGTATGACCCTGAGTAGCATCCTGCCCTCACCAAGAATGATACCTCAGTATAAAGAAAAAATTATCAATTTCAACAACTGGCTAAGCTTCTGGTGTCATTCAAAAGGGATCCAGTGTCTGTCAGCCTGGGAAGACATGCTCGACAAGCCACATTGCTTCGCAAGAGATGGCTTGCATCTGTCACCCCTTGACTGTCGAATACTGGCCAAGGCTCTTGCTGCCCCCATAGTGCCTTTTTTAGGCAAGGTTCAAAATTCAAACCCACCACCATAAACATTACAAGTAAAAAAAATGAGGGTTATGCTACAAGCCAGGAGTTTAAATCTCAAAATGCATGTGCTCGAAGCACTTCTAAGTATGGAGAATGTTGACATCTCTGCAGTAACTGGTTCAAGGCTCCAGAGAGCATTCCAGCACTACTGGGCTACAACTCATACCACACATTTCGGCCACAGAACACGGACCGAAACACAAAAGAGGGGGTGTATCCATATTCATCAAGGATACCCACACCTCCAGGTTAGTGGTGCAGCATGATACCTCTGAGATCATCCATGTGCAACTAACATCGGGCAAATCTGCAATGCAAATTGTGGCCTGCTACAGATCACCCTCCATGACCCAGGACCACCACTCCTCCTTTCTGGAGACACTGGAAAACATGAAGGTCCTAGCGAATGCCCTGATATTGGGCAATTTCAATTACCCTACCATTAACTGGGAAAACTACTTGAGTACAAACTCCCAGGCTCAGCGCTTCCTAGAATTTATCAACTCAGATGCCCTGGATCAGCTGGTAAACTCCCCTACCAGCGGCCACAACATATTGGACCTGGTCATCACCAACATGGGCGACAAGTGTTCCGTACCGGAGGTCAACCCGTCACTGGTTAGATCAGACCATAAGCTAATCACCCTGGATGTCCACACCCCATCACCACCCCCAACCAAGGAAACCACAGTGAAAAACTTTTCTAAAGCAAACTTCACCTTACTTAAGGCAGAGGTGGTAAGTTTCACAGCCCCCACGCTAAAGGATAACACTGCCCAAGATGCAGAATCCTTTACAATTGCACTCTTTGAGCACCTACAAGGATGCATGGATCATGCCATCCCTAGCAAAACCAAGACTCACTCCCCTAAGAGAAGGAAACCAGTCTGGTGGACCCCTGCCATAAATAGGTTATACAACAGAAGGAGGAAACTAGTTCAGAAAAAAAGCAAATCCCAAGAAGGGAAGACATCCCTGATCAGTATCAGTAAGAAACTGAGGTCCCTCATAAAATCATCCAAGGCTAACTTCGAAAGAAAAATAGCCAAGAATTCGAAAGATAACCACAAAGTCTTCTTTAGCTATGTCAAGAATGTAAGTGACAACTTGCAGATATGCTCTGAGCTAGTGCAAAATAGCGCAAAATATACTGAACCTACTGATATTGCCAACATCCTGGCAGATAGATTCAGTGCAAAATCCACCTCCCTCTCACCTTCAAAAGGGCCCACAACAATACCGGAAAAGTGTAGTGTCCCAGAAATTACAGAAGCACAGGTGAAAACAGCCCTTTCAAAAGCCAAAACTCAGCATCAATGGGGCCAGATGGTGTCCCAGGCTGCATCTTGCACGAACTACAGAACAAGCTAACCCCTCACCTAAACACGCTGTTCAATCTCAGCCTCTCCACAGGCTACATGCCCATAGAAGGGAGCAGAGCAACATCTATTCTGCTCCACAAAGGAGGGGTCACAACTGACCCTGGTAACTATCACCGCATAAGTCTGACTAGCCTGGTCTGCAAGGCTATGGAGCGCCTCATCATGGAACTCATTAACAAAGACATTGGGAACCTACAAACACTTGACCCAACCCAGTTCGGCTTTGTTAAAGGCAGATCATGCCTACTAAACCTGGTTGACTTCTTCGAGACAGTCACCAAGGCCACAGATGAGGGAAAGGTGGTTCACACAGCCTACCTTGATCTCGCCAACGTGTTCGACACCATTCCTCACTCGGATATTATAGAAAAACTCACCAGCCTGAATATAAACCCCTACGTCACAAAATGGGTTGCCAACTGGCTTACAGACAGAACTCACACAGTAAGAATAGTGGGCTCCAGGTCCGACTCTAAACCAGTCACAAGTGGTGTCCCGCAAGGCTCAGTTCTGGGACCCCTACTGTTTGGCATATATTTCTCAGTAGTACAGGCAAACACAGGAGGACTATAGCTAACCAAGTTCACCGATGACTGCAAACTGGGAGCCATAATCGACTCTCTGGCTGACACGGACATCCTTCAAAAAGGCCTTACTGAGACAGACACCTGGTGTCAAAGTCATGGCCTCAAGCTAAATGCCAAAAAAATGCATATTCATCCTGTTTGAGAAAAACAAAACACCCACGAATTACCACATAGGCGGCAGCCCCCTTAATACAGAAGAGGTAATAAGAGATCTGGGGAACCAGGTAGATAGTAATCTCTCCTTTGACAATCATATTGCCAAAGTAGTTGGGAAATCCTTCTATGTGGCCCATCTAATTACTAAGGGGTTTGCATCTAGAAATAAAGAGGTTATAGTGCCCTCTACTCATCACTCATCAGACCCATCATAGAGTACAATGCCCCATTTGGGATGTACCTCACAAGACACTTCCAACAGCTGGAAAGACCACAAAAGCACCTCACCAAGAGGATTACTGGCCTCAAACATATGTCCTATGCAGCCCGACTGAAAATACTCCGGCTGTACTCAGTGGCATATCGCTTACTCAGAGGTGATCTCTGCCTGACTTACAAAGCCATGTCCAACTCAGAATTGATGGACATGCTCCACCTAAAGAAATCCAAGTCACTGCGAGCCACGTGCTCTAGTGAGCTAATCCTTGCCACAACAATAAATAGAACATGCTGGAGGGATAGATTCCTGTCACAGAGACTCCCCATGCTTTGGAACAAAATTCCTAACTACAATAGGCAGAGGCCCTCACTAACACTCTTCAAGAGAAGCCTTGACGAGTGGATGGGTAACAGAAAATACACCCCTGGGATCACTTCATTGGCTCTGCTTGACAGAGGCTCAGTTAATTAATCAATGGGGCGGTGAAAGCAGACATACTCTGGCTGGGCTTATAAATGCCCTCGGGCAGATAGCCTAGTACCTACCTATGAACCTATGAACCTATTACCTACTACTAATAGAGTGCTTCATATTATACCATCCTAAAAATAAAATACTATACAGTGGATTTTATGAGTAGTGATATGGTTTATTTTGAATAAGAGAAATGGAGGTATAATTTCAAGAAATGGTATGTAACTTTTTCTTAGTCATTGATCAGGTAAGCCCACTAGACACATTGCCTGTTTTCAAGGATAAACCATGAGTACTGTCTGGTTCAGTATTTGCTCAGTCACACAACAAGAAAACAAAGGAGCAAAGAATCAAACCCTGTACCCTAAGCACAGGAAGCACCTCAGAGCTTTAATCCTCTTTACTACCTGCCAGATGACTTTATTGGTTAATTTTAGGAACCAAGTCAAAATATTGTGCTATAAGATGATAATTAAGTATTCTTGCATAGATTAACTTCAAATGTATACCATTTTATTCAGCCTTAATAGTTTATCACATTTTACTGACATGAAAACAACTGCTTTATGGAGGATTTGTTTACAGTTTTCATTGTATGTGCTTGAACTAGAGAAGTTGGATTCAAAGTAATTTTTAATACAGTAATTTTGTTCTTGAAGGCAACTAGCCAGTAGCATCATGGAGTATACTTGCAAGTGTCAAAGAACTATTTTTCAAAGGAAAAAAACAGTGGTCACTCAGGGGTAATGCACATTTCGATCATATAGTCTTTTTTAAATCTTTAGTACATGAAACAGTAATTGCTAAGGATCTGCAAATCTGAAATTCTGACAATTCATGTGAACAACCAATAACACAGTTAAGGATCCTTTCTGCTTTTATAAATAAGAGTATTAGAGAGAGTTATAAATAAGAGTATTCTGCTACACTGGATATTTTTCCTGCAGGTTAATCTGTTTGTGCTTGGCTAGGTGCCCTGCTATGGTATGTTACTTATCCCAATCCACTGCACTGTATGTGGGATTTAATTGGTATCATGCCTCCCATCTGAGTTTTGCAGAAAGTCCAGATTTGGATTCATATTTTTGTTCTGTTCTTCATAAAATGTGTGTTTTTCTTGCAAATCTCTGAGAATTGAAATCACTAAATAATAACTCACATCTGAGTTTCAGACTTTATATCTTTCAGAAAATACATACCAACACAAAACCTATTATCTTAGCAATTTTCCAAGGTTATAATAGCAATAATTTGTCCCTACTTTGGATCTTTATCCCAGCATAATTTTAGGCTTTGTCCGGATTTCTTGTACTAAGAGGTTGAGAGGTTTGCTTACTGTACGTCGACCCTGGTGGTGGTCACTGGTATACTTCAGTGTCAAAGGTCTCCCACAGGAGGTGAATGATCCTGGAGAGCCCCTACTGCTGCTTGCAGGAGGCTAATTTGGATAGGATATGACCTTTCCACTTCCTGTTCTAGCATTGTCTTATGTAGGCTGGATAGATAATGAGACTTGGCTTTGGGAACATGTCCCTCCTCTGCCCTAGATCAGGTAAGACATTGCCTTCCAGGTCCAACAAGTCATCCAGCCTGACAGCTCTTCTGAGACTTGGTTTCCAACAGAGCAATTTAGAACTGTCCAGCCCTCATCAACTTGTCATTTCTGACCCTCACATCATGACCAGGCAAGCAGTGAAAAGGTCCTCATTCTTCCCTTTTCTTTCCCCACAAGCTCCAGCAGGTAGCCTAATCCATTAAGTAAACTCAGGACACATAGGTCATAGTTAGAGCCTTATCCCTGTATACTAATAGGACTGAGGTTGGTTGCACTGGAAGCGTTACAATATGTGCATCTCAGAGCCTCGGTTTCCAGTAGAGCTACTTAGAAATTATCTGCCTTCACCCATATATCATCTTTGTTCCTCTCCCATGAGAAGGGCAAGGAGCCAAAAAACTCATCATTATTTGCTATTTCCCATCAGCTGCAATAGGTACATGAGCTGCTGACCAAACTTGGGTTGCCTGAATGGTGGTCAGAGCTTTATCCCTGTAATGAGTGAATTTGAACTGCTTTGAAAATATTGCATTGTTATTATGAAACACAAGGACAAGGTCCTGAGCTGTGTTGAAATGAAGCAGTTGCATTGTAAGAGGATTTCATATTTATTTATTTTTATTTTGAATTTGTTAACTGGATAAGTAGACTTGTCCAATAACCCTTTTCATCTATGGCCTGGGCCAAAGACAACACAAGGTACAATAATGGATGAGGTACAATCATAGAAGAATGCATGTGTTCCTAGAATTTTTAGTTTTCTTGTACCTCAACTGTCAATTTCCTCACTTTTGGATAATTTGGAATAATATTTATTGCTTTGTAAGCAAGAATACAAATGAATACTATTGCAGTAAATTGTTAAAATCACTTGCCCTGTGATACTTTATTTTTCAAATGTCTTGCTTTCTTAGTTCAACCAGTTATTAAACCAAAAAAAGGAAAAGAAAGGAAAAAGAAGGTGACTAGTTCATCCAATTCAAAGAAAGTCAACAAAAATGAAGATGGGAAAAGGAAGAAAAACTTTTGTGAAACTGATACTTACAGAGATTTTTGTATTCATGGAGAGTGTTTGTACTTGGAACATCTACAGCAAGTGACATGCAGGTAAATAAGATTGTAAACTTTCTGTACAAAGGTTGTTTGAAAAGCATCTGTATGTCAGGTGATGTAGTTTGATGATAGAAATGTGCATCTGTACTATGTGCAGTATAAATATATCATACTCAGACTGAGACTGGAGTAAGTGCAAATTGGGGTGGATTATGTTATTTCATATGTTATTACCTTAAACAGAAATTTATTATCAGAAAAACTATCCCAATTGTATCAATATTTGAATGCATTAAAATAAGCTATCCTATACTTGCTTCCCACCTTTCTGAAGCTAGTATAGTCCAGTTTTCAGAGTTTGCTGAATCCAGGACTGTTTTGTAGTTTCTGTGTTGGCCCATGCCTTACTTGGGTAGAAGGACGTTTCTGTGTTCACCAGTGAGAGTGGAAGGCTTTGAGCAGCCTATCTGTCCCTGGAGAAGTGGTTTTCAGCTCAGAATTTGTAGTTTATTGGCCACTTTGGGCTAATTTCTATCCCTTTTATCTTCCTGCTATAAAAACCCACTTTTGCACAGTTTTTGTGTGCTTGTATCAGCTCAGCAAGAACCTGGCCAGGTGATCTTCAGAGTTCTATAGCAGCAGAAGGAGAAAAGAGAGACTTTGGTTTGATTTAAGTACTTTTTTGGTTGTTTCTTGTTAGAAATTGCTAATTCTACCTAAACAGTCTGTTTCTAGCAGTTATTTGATACAAAAAAACTTTCACAACTGTTTAATTGTACTTATTTACTGTTTTGCACTTTAAACTCATTTTTAGAGCATTTAAACTGTTTTTACTGTTGTAGGCTGCACACTGAAGTGCAATAGCTGTTTTTCTGTGCTTTAAAGTGATTATTTTGTATTTACTGCCTTAAACTCTAAAAAAAAAAAATAAAAATAAGCTATCCTATACTTGTTTCTCACCTTTCTGAAGTTAGTATCGTCCAGTTTTTAGAGTTTGCTGACTCCAGGACTGTTTTGTAGTCCCTGTGTTGGCCCATACATTACTTGGATAGAAGAAAGTTTCTCTATTCACCAGTGAGAGTGGGGAGCTTTGAGCAGCCTATCTGTCCCTGGAGGAGTGGTTTCCAGCTCAGAATTTGTAGTTTATTGGCCATTTTGGGCTACTTTATATCCCTTTTATCTTCCTGCTATAAAAACCTGCTTTTGTACGGTTTTGCGCAGTGAGCAGCGCTGTTAGCTGGGGTTAACCATCCCTGGCTCCGCAAAGTCTGCTCTTCAGTTTTTCCTTTATAACTTGTCAGTCTTTCAGCCTAAAGCACTCAGACCCACAGCTTTCAACCCAGCACTTGTTCTAAACCTACTGCGGCATTAGATAACCCCCCTCACTCAACCCCCGCATCTGCCAAGAAGGGAATAGTCCTTTTACTTCCCTTCTTACTCAGACATGTCCAAGAGACAGCTCCTGGTGTACTATCCAGCCTATCTGATGAGTCTGGGCATCTTAAGGCAATACTACAACTGCCTCATGCACACAGACAACCCTCTTCTCCTACCACCAAACATTAACACTTGTGAGAGATGCACTTATACAGACAATCTAGAGGCAAAGTTCTCTCCAACCAAGACTGGAACAGACAGTCAAGAGGAGAAGGTAACAACTCACAACACCCCACTCACTACACATAGACCAACTAAACCAACACCTCCAAAACTCACACATAAAAACACCAAGGCATATATGGAGGCTCTGATTAAACATCTAAATCTGCCTAGGCAACAGAGACCTCCAAAGCAGACACACAAGCAACCTCCTCCCACCAACACACCCCAAACAACACATAGCCCACAAACTCAGTGTGCCACGCAACCACATCCCATAAGGCTAAAAAACATACCCAACAAACTAGTGATAGGTGACTCTATAGTCAGGCACACTGACATCCCACTCACCAGGCTAGACAAAGAGAAGGTTACTGTCAGCTGCATGTTGGGTGCCAGAATCTGCCACATAACGTATGCACTCAAGTCACTACAAGGCAAGTACAAATATGACTCTGTCATAGTCCATGTCGGTGAAAATGACCGAGATGTACCTCCCTGGACTACATGAAAAGAGACATGGATGAGCTCTCCGATGTTGTAGCCCAGGCAGGTATGACCCTAGCCCTGAGTAGCATCCTGCCTTCACCAAAAATGCTATCACAGTACATGGGTAAGATGATCAACTTCAACAATTGGCTAAGCTTCTGGTGTCATTCAAAGGGGATCCAGTATCTATTTGCCTGGGATGACATGCTTGACAGGCCACGATGCTTCACCAGAGATGGCCTGCACCTGTCACTCCTGGGATTAAGAAAATTGGCCAAGGCTCTTGCCACCCCTATAGTGCCATTTTTAGGCAAAGCTCAAAAAACAAACCCACCTCCATAAGAAGTACAGGAAACAAAAAACTGAGGGCAGTGCTACTCAACACTAGGAGTCTAAACCTCAAAATGCACTCACTCAAGGCACTACACAAAAGGGAGAACATCAATATCTGTGCAGTGATTGAGACCTGGTTCAAGGCTCCCGAGAGCACCCCAGAACTACCAGGCTATAATTCATACCACACATTTCGGTCACAAAACCCAGACCAAAACACAAAGGGTGGAGGTGTGTCCATATTCATCAAGGACATCCACACCTCCAGGCTAGTTGCAAAATACAATGCCTCTGAAATCATCCAAGTGCAACTAACCCAGGGCAAAAATGCATTCCAAATTGTAGCTTGTTATAGATTCCCCACCATAACCCAGGATGCTCATTCGTCATTCCTGGGGACATTGGAAAAAATGAGGGTCCAACCAAATACCATACTAATGGGCAATTTCAACTACCCCAACATAAACTGGGAAAACTACTCTTGTACTAAATCCCTTGCTCAACGATTCCTGGGGTTCATAAACTCTAATGCCATGGATCAACTTGCCAATGCCCCCACCAGGGGCAACAATGTTCTGGACCTGGTCATTTCCAGCATGGGTGACCGGTGCTCAATGCCCGAGATCAACTCCTCACTTGTCAGATCAGACCATAAACTAATCACCCTGGATATCCACATTCCAACCCCACCCCCACACAAGGAAACCATAGTAAAAAACGTTTCCAAAGCGAACTTCATGCTTCTTAAAAATGAGGTGACTAACTTGGTGATGTCCCTGCAGATGGATAACACAGTCAATACAGTCACAACTGCTGAATCCTACACAAATGCACTCTACAAGCACCTGCATGAGTGCATGACTCATGCTATCCCCAATAAAACCAAGATGCTATTCTCCGAAAAAAGGAAGCTGATCTGGGTGGTCCCCTGCCATTAACAAACTTTACAACAGAAGGAAGAAACTGTTGCAAAAGAGAGTAAAACCCAGGTATGGAGGAACTCACTGACAAGCCTCAGTAAGAAACTAAGATCGCTCATAAAATCCTCAAAAGCTAATTTTGAAAGAAAATTTGCCACGGATTCCAAAGACAACCACAAGGCATTCTTTAACTATGTCAAAAATCTCCATGGCAACACCCAGATCTGCACTGAGCTACAACAGAACGGCACAAAATATACAGAGCCAACTGATATTGCCAACATATTGGCAGATAGGTTCAGTACAAACTTTACTCCCCCCTCACCCCCCCCCCAACGGGTCTATAACTATACCAGATGATTGTAGAGCCCTGGCAATCACAAACACACAGGTAAAAATGGCACTCTCTAAAGCAAAAAACACAGCATCCATGGGACTGGGCAACATGCCAGGCTGCATCTTACATGAGCTCCAAAATGAACTAGCCCCCCCACCTAAAATCCATGTTCAACCACAGCCTCACCACAGGCTATGTGCCCACAGAATGGTGCACAACAATGGTTATCCCACTCCACAAAGAAGGAACCACCACAGACCCTGGGAACTATAGACATATTAGCCTGACAAGCCTGGTCTGCAAGGCCATGGAACGTATCACCATGAAACTCATAAACAAAGATAAAGGTAATCTCCATACTCTGGATGTTACCCAATTCAGATTTGTAAAAGATAGGTCATGTCTCCTAAACCTGGTAGACTTCTTTGAAACAGTTACTAAGACCAAAGACGAGGGCAAGGTGGTCCACACAGCCTACCTGGACCTCGCTAAAGCCTTTGACACTATTCCTCATTCAGGAATCATTGATAAACTCACCAGCCTTAACATAAACCCTTACATCATGAGATGGGTGGCCAACTGGCTCACAGACAGAACCCACATGATAAGAGTTGCTAACTCCAGATCCGACGCCAAACCAGTGACAAGTGGAGTACCCCAGGGTTCGGTCTTGGGACCCCTCATGTTTGGTATATACTTCTCTGAAGTGCAAGCGAACACCAAGGGTCTATGGCTAACCAAGTTCACAGATGGCTGCAAACTGGGTGCCATTATCGATTTCCCTGCTGACGTAGAAATCCTGCAAAAGGGCCTCACCAAGACTGACACCTGATGTCAAAATCATGGCCTCAAACTAAATGCCAAAAAGTGCATTGTTATCCCCTTTGGCAAAAACACGGTACCCATGAGTTACCAAATAGGGGGAAGTACACTTAACACAGAAAGTGTGATAAGAGACCTTGGGACCCAAGTGGATAGTAACCTTTCCTTTGATAACCACATTTCCACAGTGGTCAGAAAATCTTTCTACATGGCCTACTTAATCACAAAAGGGTTTGCATCTAGAAATAAGGAAGTCATTGTTCCCCTCTACTCATCACTTATCAGACTCCTCATTTAATACAGTGCCCCATTTGGGATTTACCTCACAAGACACCTACACCAACCTGAGAGGCCCCAAAAGTACCTCACCAAGAGGATCGCTGGCCTCAAACAATTGCCCTATGCCAACCGACTCAAGAAACTTAAACTGTACTCAGTCACATACCGCTTACTCCGAGGAGACCTCTGTCTGACATACAAAGCTATGTCAAACCCAGAACTGTTGGACATGCTCCACTTGAAGAAATCCCAGTCTCCCCGAGCTACATGCTCTAGGAACCTAAACCTCACCACAACAATAAATAGGACATACTGGAGGGGTAGAGTCATGTCTCAGAGACTTACCATGATCTGGAACAAGGTTTCCATCCACGTCAGGTAGAGCTCGTCATGAGCACTATCCAAGAGAAACCTTGATAAGTGGATGGGTGATAGGAAGTTTACCTCTGGGATTATATCAGGGGCACTGCTCGATAGAGGGGCAGGAATTTAACAATACATGGGTGGCGAAAGCCAATACACTGTTGGCTAGGCCTGTTTTGGCCCTAGGGCTGATAGCCTAGTACCAACCTATGAACCTATGTTATTGGATAAAATAAAATGAAAAGACTTATTTTAAAATCAATATTTTCTTGTCATGGCATTGAAGTGCATATGAGCCTTCCTTTAGCAATTGGACAGTGGTGTGGTATGGCTTGACAGAGAAAGAAATATTTTAAAAGAAATCATTTCACCTAGGTAGTAATTATAGTATTACAATACACCCAGGCTTATGCTTGTAAGCTACTTACTGTTTTTTGGCTCATTCATCACAGCAGTCTGTGTGTGAGGTATTATTTGCTTATCATATGTCTTAGCTTGTGTTATTTCTTACATGGATGTTTCTTTGTACTTATATGACAGTCACTCAAATAATAAAACCACAAATGAAAGGATTTCTCCACCAGCAGTTTGCGCATACAAAGCAAAAATGGCAAAATCTTTAAGTCCCCTACAGTGCCACCTAACAAATTTTACAATCTCTACCATACCTTGAGAAAGTGTTTTTTTTTTTTTGTTAAGGGGGGATGGGTGAATTAAGATTCAAGATTCAATAGTTTCACTGATGCTGAAATCCTGTTTTTTTGTCACTTGAACAAATTCACACCATACCTCATGTGAATTTGCACCCATTCATCTCTGTATATATATGTACGTAGTATACATAAATATGTGTGTGTGTATATATATATATATATATATATATATATATATATATATATATATATATATATATATATATATATATATATCCATAGATATATATAGTATGCCTCAGTGGTACGGCAGTAGCGTTGTTACCTCACAGCAAGAGTTTCTCCCATTTCGATTCTCGAGTTGGCTTGGGAGGACCTTCTGTGTGGAGTCTGCATGTCCTCCCCGCGGTTGGGTAGCATTCGAAAGACATGAGTGCGTAAATGGGTGTGCCTTCGTTGAAGGTTGGGCATCGAGCTGGCACCTCAGCGTTTCATAAAAATCTATTGCCAATCATTAGCATACCGGGGTTCTGCTGTGGCGACCCCTTACCGGGAAAAAGCCAAAAGACAAACAACAGCAACAACATATAGCTACAGATATATAGATATAGATATATATCCATCCACAACCCCATTTTCCCATTTTTGCAACGGGGTAGGGATGTCACTTCAACAATGACAATCAACTAGAGCCAGGGTTATATATCTGCATGTATGTAAAGCTTACTTTATAAAAGCTCTAGTAAACATGAATCAAGACAAGTAGTTAATGTTTTTGTGGACAGCTACAATAGTAAAATGATTCAATCTTGCAATCACAAGGCTTAACATTTCTTTAGTGGCATAACATGTTTATTTGCATTTCCTACAATGTAATATTTAAGTGTGCATTCTAGTTTTAGAAAGAAACTTATGAATGCAAGGCACTTTGGAATAGATGTCATTATATACTGGGTTTGTTTTCCTAAAAGTAAAACAAGAAGACATAATAAACAGTGCCTTACAACTATTACCATCACTGCAGAAAATAAGAACGTTAGGCTACTCAGGAGACTGCTTAAAGTATTTGAAGTACATAATGTACATTATAAAGTTACATGCTTTATTGCATAACAACTACATTGTAACATTATCTAAAACATGTAAAGAAGTACCTAAATCTTGTAACTTTACATGGAGAATCACACTTGTTCACCTGTGAATAGAATAGTATATATGTAAAGTGAAAAGTCTGAGATACCAGCTATAGGAATACTCTATTTGTTTTGACCTTTACCAATGAATACATCTATATCAGGATTTGCTATCACACAACTATGTTTATAAATACTGACTTTTGACCCCTTTTAAAACAGTACCAAGTTGTTAAGTGCACCCATGTGTCTACCATACACTTTTTACCCTGTAAGACAACTACTAGTTTGTTGCTCCTTTGAAAATTTTTAAAATGCTGGTGTCTGGAGTGTTGACATCATTGCTATGAATGCAGAGTTGTCAGAACTGGAATTTTGTAGTGTGGATAATGAAAACCATAGATTAATTTATTTTTCTCCAACTGTGTCAGCTTTGTCAGTGGACAGTTGAGCAATAGTCACAGTGTGCCCATCTAATAAGTATCATTTGTAATTTCCTTATTTTATTGAGAATAGCAGTTGTAATTAATAGTCAATGTGTCTGATGTTACCCTTGGTTTTCATTTAGATGTCAGACAGGTTATTTTGGTGAACGGTGTGGTTTGCAGTTGATGAAGACAAGAACAGAAACTGAGGACACAGATTCATCAGCAACAGCATTGGCGATATTAGCATTTGTTCTTTCAACAATTAGTTTAATTGCAATTATTATTGCAATCACTGTTCGGTAAGTCCATTAGCACATTTGATTGCAGTGCTGTTCATAAAAAAGGAAAAGTTGTGCATTAGTTTCATCTTGTGACAGATTATATTTTCTAGCTGTTATGCAAACAGGTGATGTTTTTGTCATTTACACAGATCACAGTAATGCAGACAATAATGCAGCACTCACAGTGGAACTAATTTCCACGTCACAACAGAAACAAATTGCATTATGACTGCATTGGTTTAGTCAATTGGCACAAGATTAAATTAATAGGTGTGTGAAAGTTTGAAAGTGGCTAAAACAGGTAATATCTAGTCTCCACATTTATTGTGCTGAGAGTATTCATTACTATATATATGTCAGCATCCAAATGGGTCTTTCTTGTCACTGGGCTTACTTTGCGAACGTCTACCCTAAATTTCTTTCTTAATTGGTCTCCGTCATTATTTCACATCAAGCAGCGATTGGCAAAAAGTTCTGTTTCAGAATGTTTGTGGTTCCAAAGAAAGAACTTTCATGGAGACCAGTTCAAGACCTTTCCTTTCCTTCCTCAATCTGTATGTGAAAGTACCATAGTACCTATCCACAGCAGGGATGACTATTCGACAGTGTGAATTGAATATTGGCTTTAGGTGATTGTCAGTGTTGAAACCACACCCCATCCCCATGTGCAATAATGTGAAAAAGGAGTTGTTGATGGATACAGCACTCCCCAACACTTTACAATTTAAAGTATTGATTTGTTTATGTATTTATTTGAATGTATGAATTTGAGTACAACAAGTACATCAGGTATGAGGAGCAAGTGGGAGTAAATTGGAGGTTTACAGTTTGGGTAGGGGGCACAAAAGAGATTTATGATCAAGGACCAAGGTTTTGTAATAGTCTTAGGTAGTGGCTAAGCATTTTATGATTGAGATTAAGAAGTGGGGTTTGGGGTTAGGATTAGGGTATTACTAGAACTGACTGAGAGTTTTAAAGTTAGGGTTAAGGACTGTGTTTTGAGATTAGGTTTAGAGAGTAAGTGGGAGATTTAGATTTAAAGAGCAAGGTTTGGCATTCGATCTGATATGAAACTGGAAGTTTTAGGTTTATGGCATAGGGTTTACAATTAGAGTTAGAGAGAACCTGGGATATTTAGGAATAGGGAACGGGGGGTGGGATTACGGTTAGAGAACAGGTGGGATATGTGTGTATATATATATATATATATATATATATATATATATATATATATATATATACATAGAGTTATAGTTGTATGTGAGCATCATAACTTGTAGGATAAAGCTGTTGGCAATTTTGAGCAAGTGGCAGCAAGCAGCTGCACTCCAAGCTAGTAGCACTCCACACGGAAACTGTCTGTATAGAGCATGCTTCCTGAAACACTGTCAGGCCAGCTGTATTAATGTGATTTTTGTCAGTTGTACTGTAGTAGTTAACTCAGGCATGAAAAAGAAATTCAGCATATTGACTTTCTGAATGTGCGTGTTTGTGGGGGGGGGGTATTTCTGAAATGAAGTAATTATTTTTAAGGAAGCCTATGGCACAGGGGTAGAGTAACTGATCAGACCACTTTCAGTCTAGGTATATTAATGCATTCAGACAACCAATAGATCCAGGTAGGAGGCTGAAGGGATGATTAAGTGCCTGTTATATTTTCTCTCTTGTCTGTCAGGAATGGTTTGATAAATTTCTTTTGCATACAAAGTACCTTGAGAACTTTGGATAATCTGATGTAGAGAACCTCACAAGTTCACACCTCAGTTTCTGCATGTGCATTAGGTGATACTGATTGGATGAAGCATTGAGTTTGCTGGGAGCAGCAGTGACTTTGCATCAGACTAGTAGGACTGCAATAGCCTGCAATGCTTTGTTAAAAGGGTCCTTTGTAAAAAAAAGGCACTAGATGATCCATAAGTCCTTGTACGGAAGTTACCATGGTTTGGGAAGCCTCCAAACTACTATATATATATATATATATATATATATATATATATATATATATATATATATATATATATATATATATATATATATATATAAAACACAGAAAATTCTTACTGTTTACAAAATCAAGTCATTTAGCCATTAGTTTTAGTTACAACAAAATATGGCTAATGGAAAAATATTTTGGAGCTGGCAGCAGACTTCTGAAGAAGTCATTAAAACAAAAAATTGCTGACAGTCTGTTCTGAAATTCACAGTCCAGGTAACAATATGCAATTTCAGAGAGAGAGAGGGAGAGACAGAAAACTGTCTGTATAAGTAGCCAGTATCGCAACCTCATTAGGCCATTTTTGGGAAGAACAGATTTAAAGAATAAAACAATAATCACCCTTTGTAGTGATTTTTGAATTACCATTTGTCCCACAGTAATGTTAAATTACTGCTTAGTATAGTCTGTACATTTGTTAATGACTAGCATTCATTTTTGTAGAGTTGGAAAACAGAACCCTTCTTTGTACGAAGGAGAAACTGAGGAGCAAGAGAAACTGCAACAGCACATCAGTGCATCTGTATGACCACAGCAGAATGCCACAGGTATGTACACCTATTAACAAATACAGTGTGTTCCCTAGAACTGAATATCTTTGTTATAAACAGTACTGCATTTGTTACATGATTTTGTGTGTCTATCTTTGTTATAGATAGTACTGCGTTTATTGAATGTTTTTTGTTTGGCTATCTTTGTTATAGATAGTATATATAGATGTAGGATATTAAGAAAGTGTGTTGTAAAAAATTTAGACAAAAAGCTTTTTGTTATAAAAAAATTACATATGGTAGTTTCTGGTGTGGCTGACTTCTTTTAACAAACTAGTTGTAGTACAGTTAGACATAAAGAGGTGTAAGCTTAATCCTTGAAAATGGATTATAATTCCAAAAATACTGATACTCAGTATTTGGGGGCAAACATGTTTCTTATTTCTTAATACCACATTAGGGCCTTTATTAACTGCAGTTTATTTTAAGATTGGAATGAAAAGGGAGTTGATGTTAAGGATGGAGCCATGCATGTGTGCTTGTTGCTGTAGACTAAGTGCCTGGATTATGGTGATAGGTAATTCAGAATCCATTTTGCAGAGTGATTTCATTCCCTTGATTATAGCCACTGGATTTTTAAGATGGAAATTTGCAAATACTCGTGCTTCCACCATTTCCTCATCAATGAACAAGCCATATATGTTTCCACTTTTTTTACGTATGTTGTCAGGATACCCCAAAACAAGATATTGAATATTTCTGAATAATATTATGCCAACAAATTACGCTGTATTTCTGTGGCATGGATATTATTAAGAATGAAAACAGTGTTGCTAGAGACATTACTTCTGTATGGAATGGGTATGTGTCTGTTTTGTTTATTTATTTTTAATCAACGGAAGCATATACCTGATGAACAGACATAGCTCAATATGTAGGCACATTTTACTGAAAAAGCAAGAAACCACATTCGTTTTGTTCTTTACCTTCATTCCTTAATCATTCAGTTAGGAAATCTGCCTTTACGATTGATTGGTTAATTACCTAATTGATACTGTTGTATTCACTATCAAAATCATGTATAGTGATATTGGGGTTACCCTTTGAAGAGAGTTTATACTTGAAGCACTAGGTCTTTTCTGATATTATGGAAGGTTGTCTGTGGCTTATATGAATTTTCCTCCACTGATGTCGAGTTAAAATTCTTACCCATTGCTTGTAAAATATCAAAGCCGTCCCTCTCCTATTTATACTGAAAAAGTGATTTAGTACTGACCTTGGCATCTTGGGTTTGATTTCCCCTAACTGTTCACATACCTTTGATGAACAGCTAATACTCGTTTTCATTCTGGCTCTGCCTCTCCACTTCTTTTGTTGCTTTCTTTTTGTTCCTTCTCCCTTTCCTACACCTCAAGCTATTTCTTCTCAAATGTGCTCACCAGTACTCATTTCATCTCCTGTTATAGCCTCTTTAATTTCAACTGGGTTCTGAAATCAATTGCAGATGGTATGAGCTACCTTGCGTTATACTGTTCATCTATCATTATTTATTTATTTATTCATTCATTTATTTAACATTTGTTTACTGAGGAAGTTGGACTGGGCTAGTTGCCCATCTTCAGCAGAGGCTTGGGGAGAAAAGCTCCACGTAATAACAAAAACACATGGGATAACAGCACAACATTTTTACAGCAGAGAAGTATTTTACAGATCATTATAAAAAGCATACTATGCAGTTGACTTACTACTCGCCAATGTGTACACAATAACATCCACATCGATGTTTGAACAATAACATCCATAAATCTACAATTATTTGGTCTAGAGTTTTATATATATATATATATATATATATATATATATATATATATATATATATATATATATATACACAACAGTCAACTAGGAGGAAAAGGAAAGAGGTTGGCAGTGATGGGTGAGATAAAAGTAAGTTCAGCCTGGTGAGGAGCAGGAACATATCCAGTTGTCATGTAGATGGACTTTTAACAGGTTTTTGAGATATGCTGGGTTGGTTGTGTTAAGTAAATTTTGAGGAATGCAGTTCCATATTTTGGAGATGTAATTAGAGTAAATGGAGTTTCCAAAGCTGTTGTTGGATTTGGTTTGTGTAACAACTAATAGTAATTTGCTGGAAGATCTCCGGGTCCTGTTGCTGAGTTGTAATTGAATTAGGTTGTGTAAGGCTGGGCATTTGTCAGGTAAGAAAAGTATAGAGTGGGTTAGAGTAAGCTGGTTTAAGGATAAGAGGTTAATAAGTTCAAGCCATCTGAGTTGTTTTAGAGTGAGGCAGTGATGGGTTCTGATGGGCAGAATTGTTCATGGGTTTGGAGTTTGATTTTGACCTCTGTTTCCTGTTTGTGTTGAGTTTGTACCTGCATAGCTTTTATTTGGAAACCCTGGTTTCTTCTAATTTCACCTAAAACATTTACTTAAGATTGTTTTCTAGAAATTTTCTCATGATATCCCTTGATTTTGAGGCTTAGAAAATTGCTGAAAATGGTCCACAAGGACCTGTCTACTCACACGGTAAAAAGGACTGAGTGAATTTAATTTCTTGTAGCATTTTGTTACTTTTATGTAGAGTCTGCAAGAAGAATAATTAAAAACTGTGGTTCGTTTATTCTTGTTTACAAATATTTTCATACTATTTTTTTCATTTCTTAGGTGCCTGCTATTGGCTGATGGTCAGACTGGCAGTAAAATAAAGCAAGATGGAAGGTTTTTTTTTTTTTTTTTTTTTGCCTACTGATCTAAGTATGATGGGATTGTCCTGTCACTGAACTGCATCCTCTGGGTGCTCCGTTTCTGCTATAAAAAGTAGATATTTGGGATAAATATGAAACTTTGCATATTGTATATATATTTTTTTAATAATTATGTATTTATTTCTATATTTAATGCTATTTAATACATTTGTAAATTAAAAAAAGTTTTATATTCTTATTTTCTTCTTTTTATAATAAAAATTTGATCAAGTATGACTTTGCTTTTGTCATTTCTCTTGAATTCTTTGTTTACTGTTTTCTGTCTGACTAAGTATTGAAGCTTGCTTGTGCCAAGCATCTACCTCATCATTGTCACTATGTTTAGTATTGCCCATTTAAATGTTACATAATGAAACAGAGCTGTGTAGTATAAATTACATAATAAATCAGATTAACTTTAACACTAGAAGGGATCAAATAATGTACAGGTAGATGGCAAAATGGGAATTTAAAGGTTATAAAAGAATTTGCCCTGAAACTTTTAAGTACAGTGAGGCAATAGATCAAGAATTACAGAGAAGTAAAGCCACATAGGACTTGGGGGTTGTCCCCAACACTGTAGTTTTTTTAGATAGTTTTATTGACTGCATTATTGTTTGCCATAAAGCATAGTATAAAGAAGTCCAATTCTTAAAACTTTAAATTAATATCTTTATTCAAAATGTACACCTAGTTCTTTTAGTGATCTTTCTCTAAAGATTGTGGGAACAGAATCAGTGGTCATCTTCTGCTCTGAATGATGTTGTTTATTTTGAAACAAAAGTATGGAAAGGATGTGTAGAGCCTACAGAATCTCTTATTATAGAGTTGTCACTCATCTGTCATCATTGAACTTTTTCTCTTGTTGACAGCCCTCACTGAATATGAGACTGAGTATGAAATCTTCAGAGACCCCATGTCATGGGTTTCACTTGACTTTTATATATGTGTGGGTGTGTGTGTAACCTTACAAAGGGTGACCAATCCTACTGTGTAATGTTACCAGTATTCAAATGGTAAGTGTGACCAAGACTAAGTCTATTTAGGAGTGGCCTGTACAGTGTCACCTAATACATATGTAAGTACACTAAGAGCTTAAATATGTCTCACAAATATCAGCCACATAGATAAGTTTAAATATATTTAATAATAAATAATAAAAGAGCAAGACAATACTCAATCAACACAGTAGCTACAGAGTTCAGAATCACAGGAAATATTTTAAAACAACATTGCAGGACAGTCTCAAATAAATACAGAAAACATCTAAACTAATCTTTACTATATTCCTATCTATATCTAAAATAAATTATTGTACCCTAGACTTACTTATATAGCTAGGCAGATGCAGAAGTGCTGAATAGATGTTTCTAGGTCAAAGACAATATATAAAATGCCCAGTCTCTCTATCTGAAAGAGTTCTTAAATTAATATCAAATATTACTGCTGGGTTAGCCTGGATGACATCACTCTTTGAAACCTGCTTTCAGGTCCCAGGCTAACATAAACTAGGAATCTTATCATCTCTGTATGTGAAGTGCATATCTCGCAGATGTGCAACTTCTAGGAAGCAATAAAATGCTTTACATTTTAAACCTAGTGATTAAAATTACTTTCAAGACAATAGTAAAACTTCTAGCTCTAGACATTGTGTCTGTTTGCTGTATTGAAACTGAGAGACAACACAATCATAAAACACTGATTCCAACTTATTTTTTGAAGTTTTGCAAGTTAACTCTGTATGTTCCAGTTTCTACTATTAAAACATACATTTGCATAGGTATATAGTTTATATACATTTCTGTTCTTTTCCAGTAGGGTACACTGTGGTTACATTCTTGAAGCTCAGTACATAATATACAGTTCTCTTACATTTGTAAGACAAGCATTTGAATCATATTAATATTCACAGATGACATATGATTATTTACAAAATTCAAGATAGCTGGGCTGGCAGTGTCACAATCACTACCAGTATCACTACCTACTGAGGGCACAGTAATAAAAACAACCAACTCATTCAAATACCTTAGTTTGTAGCAAGACCAGTCATTAACATTCCATATTCATATTGGAAAATCAAGGGCAAATTTTAGCTCACTTCTCTTCTGGGCTTGTAAAGTCTCACCGTACCTATCCAACCCAATCAAGGTAGCTATAAGCAAGGATTTCTTTCTAGCACATCTTGAACATGGACTACTCATAATAGCCACAACCTCTAAGAAAAACTCTTACACATTACAGACTATCAAAAACAAACTCTGTTATTTTCATCAATAACTCTCCCTCTCATAAGCTCCACTACCTTACCCTCAAAAAAGCCAAATGGCTTCCAATGCATCACAGAATAAACCTGTTATTGGGATCTCTCTCTTTCTAATCTTCAAACTTCTCTAGTGTATCTCTTTCCAACCACTAGCTGCCAGATGTTATACCAGATTTATACAGCACACACACTACAACCTCAACTCTTTCTCCTAAACATCCCCCACAAACCAGGCTACACAGGACCAACCATTCTTTTTCTATCCTTGATATAAATTATAGGAATTGCCACACCTTAGTGAGCTAAATCCCCCTTCCCCACCTGCAGAGGTAAACTTAAAAAATTCTGCCACATTAAATCAAACTGTACATTATATCAATCGCAGTACAGCAGCAAGACAGTTCCTGGTCTTTATACATTGTTTCTAGATCAGCAAATCTAGAGAACTGATTCACTTCAAAAGACATTTCCTGATCTTTTATATTCAGAAACACAAAAGTCACCCATTCCTCTAGTTATGACATCACTACTCTAACTACAGATGATCATGGGTTAAAAGAAAAACATACATTATATTTTTAATTGTTTCCTTTAGTTTAGTATTGCCCCATACACAAGATATATGCAAATCATCTATACTGAAAGATGAATCTTAACATAAATCAGAGATAACTATACTGCAGCCATTGGCCATGTATAGAAATGGAATTACTTTACCATTACAGTTATACAGCAGCAGAAAGGAATCTACTGAACTGCTATTTAAACATACCTAGAGTTTCTAACCCACCCCTCTAAAACCTGCTTAAGTTACCCATTTTAGAGCTCCTGTTGTATGCTGTATAAATCTGATGTTACTAGAACACAAAGGATGTAACATAACTGCTCCAACAGGCAATGCTAGACAGACAGCTCTGTGCACGCACAGCAAAGTAATAGATATATAAAGAGGTAAATCAGTAATATTTTCCAGTCATTCCATTTTGACTGACAGCAGTACACACCAATACAGACACTTACTATACCAGGAAATGGTACTTTTCTGACATTAGTTATACAGTATAAAACCCAAAACAGTATTAGAGTGCAAAAATCCATGATGAGTACTATGGCATTCAATATCTGGGCAGAATCACATTAGTCATTCCTCCAAACCAATGCTAGCAACAATAGTTCATGCTTTGTACTGCTGTCCTCTGCATGAGACACTGATCAATGATCACAAAAATATGCATGTGCAGTCAGGTTCAGCAAGTCAGTGTGCACAGTGCTACCCTGCTCTGTATCTCCAGTATATTCATAGGTACCTCAGTCCATATTAATGTATAGTGCAACTCTGCAGTGCACTCTGAGCATATACATATTTCTGTATGTTGTGCTTGTCCTGCAAGTGAAGCTCACTAGTAAAGACAACTGTGTATTATTAATGGTAATGAATTACTCTCTGTGTCTGAGTGACAATCGCTGACCCACAGTTGCCATGTTTGGAGAGCAGTAAATCCACACTAATAAATGTGGTACTTAAGTGTCCATTGTTATCACTCCCTGCCCAGCATGTGTGACAAAATGTAATGCCAGGTTGCAGAACTTGCAATGCTCTGTAACTTCAACAGAATACCTCTACTTTTTGGACTTTTTAAAGCACTGTTTGGGATATAGGGTATGTGGCTTGAAAAGTTGTGCTATACAGGATGCCTCCTCATCAGAAGTGCTAAACCTGATTCTGCTTGTACTGACACTAGAACGATGATATCCAAAAAACTTTGAATTCCAAAACCTTGCACTTTCTAACTGTAAGTATTTGTGTAGGTGGGATTCATCCCCTGACTTAACAGAATGGACAAAAGTAGCTCAAGTGAAGCAGCTGGATTAGACCCACTCACCAAAAATGGATGACTCAGTAGTAAAAATCACAAAACCACTTTAATCAAATCAGTATATAAATCCAGGAACAAAATGGATAAGCGCTTCCGTCTAAATAATCTAGACTTCATCAGACAACAGTTAAAGCATAGATACTTCCTTTTATACAAACCAAACAGGAAGTGACATAATTCAAAGTTGATTAGGGCAGATAAATGACTTTACATTAAATATTCATGAGATAAATAAATTAAAATGAAATCCTAAATAAATCAACAGACTGCAAGACACAAAACCCCCACAGCAGTATAAATACAAGTTAAATGCATTAAATAAAAAAATGAAATTACAAATTTATAAAAAGACTGATGGTATGTAAGAAATAAAATAAAAAAAATTTAAAGCCATGTAAAATAACAATATGATGTCTGTCCCCGGGATTCATGAAGCTTGGCGCAAGGCTGGCGTTAGGCTTGTGCCGACCGTGCAGTGTAAAGATGGTGCAGTAGCGCCAAATGTATATTAATGAAGGTGCGCTGCCACCACAGCCACGTGCATAGGAAAGGAGCGCTAGTGCATAGGGTGTGTCGAAGTGCCGCACGGAAGCGTGGAAATGTCAGCTGTCGACGTGCAACCTAAAATGCTTGCATATAACAATTTGTAAGCAATAGTAATCACATCTGTCAGTGTCTGTGGATACTGAAACATATGCAAAGCATGCAAGACAGTTCCTGCGAACACAAAATGAAGAAGCAAACTCAAATGCACGGTATGGAATAACGGGTCCCTATCCCGCAAACAAATGACATTGAAAACTGTGTGCCCATACTCCAATGCAGTGTAGATAGTTATACCAAGTGGAAGTGAAACGCATCATATGTTAGCACACCGCCAATAGGTACGTCAAGCCCAATGGTCAGGGTCACCAGCTGACCCATACTGTGAGGGAAGGTACACAGCTGGGCAGATGCGTCCATAACAAAAAACACGATAAATGTAAATATCTAGCGACCGTATGACCGAATTACATCCCACAATGCATGTAATAGTCACATACAATAGGTATGTCCGTATTTCATATACCAAATGTGACAGGAAATAGAATAAGCATGTAAACGAAACAGAAGGAGCATATAAACTGCTACAACAATAAGGCAACATGTAGGCTGAAAGGAACAGTATTATCCATAGCATTGACTGTGGGTATGTGTTGTCCAGTACATTCGGATATGTGTCTGGAATATATCCCATCCTGGACATAGGAAAAGGTGGCATCCTACCAATGATTAGAACAGTTGACCAAAATCCACACATCAGTGGTCCAAGCCGAACTTGTCAGGATGTGTCACAGTTGAACGGGTATTACCCGGGTATACCAACCATGTCATGAAAGTTAAGTATGGGCGTGTACCTATGTGCGTGAGGTATAGCATGTGGAAAGTCAAACATGGCAGGGTAGTCCACACAACCATACAGGTACCTGACATATATAGGGTATGCGATGTGTTACCTTGACCGTGTCATGGGCCATCAACCAAAGCAGTGATGGATGGAGTGTCAGGAATATGTGTGTGGGGGGGTGGGTAATGGTATAATCCTCAAAGGTGACACTGTTTCGTATGCAGAATAGGTGAACCGGAGCTGTATGAGGGAGCAGCAGGTGAAGCAGAAAGAAATGCAAAAACGTGTATACACATCTGCAATACAACCAGACAGGCCATACTGTAGAACACAATCCCACAAACATATGAATATTAAAATGTGCGATACAAATGTACAGACATGTCACTGGCACATACCCACAGATTGGTCCTGATGGAACTGGCCATATCAAATGCAACACACCTGGATGCATAATGGACTACCCAGCATCCCATCCACAGCACACAATCAGCCCCCATACCTGAACATCCACCAAATCCAGCCATATTTGTCCTACAAGTTTGGTGCAGCCAAATCTACACATAGTGACCACTACGCATATGTAGTAGGTAGTGTCACCCTAGGCAGTTTCAGGATTGCAAACTATGTATCCCTTGCATGTAAAACCCCCAGCACATTTTCGTAACGCCAGAAGAATGTTCGGTATTGGTCTTGTTTTGGTCTTGTTAAATTTTTGGGATATCCCTCATGGGATAAGTAACCTGTGTAAACATTAGAATGGGTAGGAAGACACGATGTCCAGTCCTGTAGATATCTGGACACAATTTGGAATGTGCAGTAGTGGTGCACGAGACTGTCCAGCCCTAGATGGTCATGCAGAACCTACCACCCAGGATCAAACACCTGCCCGTGATGCACGTGTCCCGACACGAATAAGCGAGAGAATATATTGCACACATTCGCATAGTGGCACATGGTATAAGGGTGATGAAGGCACTGACGTAAACAGGATACCCCCTGATCGACTGTGTGAGGGACAATTAATGTGTAGGTGTGACCTGACCGACAATGATACAATGCCAAATGTCCTGTGATTGTAGGAAATAACTATGTACCATACTGCATGTAACAGTTGCCTAAAGCGATCATGTCAGGATAGAATAAACATAATTCATACAAGAAACAGGCAAACAACAAAAGTGCCAAAGGTATGGGCTCACAGCTAGGAAACAAATTAATGTTCTAAACCTGCACTGACTGTGGCTATGTGTTGGCCCAAACAATCTGGTGTCCCCAGTAGGGTTACCATCTGTCCCACTTTGCGAGGGACTGTCCGTCTTTGGACAGTTGTGTCCTGACAAAATATATTGAAAATGGCAAATGTCCTGAGATTGTAGGACATAATTATGTCCCATATGTTATGTAATAGTTGCATAAAATAATTATTTCTGTATCTAAAATACCTAAATGTTACAAGAAACAGAATAAGCAACTAAACCGCTATAACAATAGACTTTTATGTAGGCAAATAAGTAAAGTTCTATCCTTTGTACTGACCGTGGGTATGTGTCGACCTATAAAACCTGATGTGTGTTCCAAAAATGTCCCATCTTGGCCATTTGAAAAGGTTGCAACCCAAGTCCCCAGATTACATCCCAATCTGTACATATGACAATGTCAACGCTACCAATGGTCAGAGCATTCACACAATAACTGGCCAGCCTCTTAACCACTCACAAAGCCAGTGATCTTTGGAGCAAGGGTGTTGAATGAGAATGACTACTTACAACAATGAAGAGTAATAGACGCATTTAACTGCAGAAAATTAGTAGTATTACGAATCTGTCAACATGTTCCAAATTAATAGTACTAATATGGTAGAAGTGTCCATGATTGTCCCTGTAGAATCGAGTCCCTGAGTATCACAGAAGTCTGTACACATAAGTACACCAACCAACTGTCACATCTGTTGACAGGACTATCGCATACCTGTAGTGAATTTATAACTGATGTCCAGAATAATATTCATTGTATCTATAAATGAATGAAATAGTCAAATGGGAAGGGAAACATGTGGGAACACCCTCAAACCTCCATTATGTAGTGGAACCACTCCCCACCCTAAATTATGCAGTGCCGACCTAATAATGTGGTCAGAGGTGCCCAAACAACTGCGTCTGTAAACGCAGGCAGAATGTTAAAATCTGGACTAACTCTGTCCATGTGCTACATCTGATCTTTGAACAGGGCCTGGGCAGTTCTAGTCACCAGTCGGCCGAGCCTAAACCGAGACCAGCACATGAACATCCTGACAATCAAACATGCATATATGTGAGGACTATAAGCGTAGGAGTTCTGAATACCCTTGGAGTGAGAAGACATGCAGCATGGGTCCAGAGCAGTAGGAAACAGGGAATGTCCTAAGTGTAGTACTGAGGTTTTCCCAGCAGGAGAATGGATGCCTGCTGTGTAAGGGAAGTGGTGAGGCGTATGGCAGGGTAGCTATGAACCATGGGTATACATATAAATGAGCCAGAACAACAATAGTGTAGTGGTTACAGCATCCACCCAACGTAAAGGCATTCCCACTTCAAGTATGACTATAGCACATATTAATTGTGTAATGAATGCCTCTGTGCTGTAAAGCCAACATTTATACATATAAAGGTGACCGCATTCACATAGGTCCGTTAACTGGATTCCATCAAAGTGGTACTTTCATAAGGAATAAGGCACATGTAATCCCAAAGAAGTGCCTGTAAACATATGCAACTCAGAATAAGTAGATGCAAGTGCGCCTGCGCGGGTGTACGCAGCTATTAGCATAGCATATGTATGTTGCCTTCTACAGCTGTAACTTTTATATATATAGATACATAGATGTGTGTATAGATAAATATCCACAGACATAACAGAAATATGCAATTATATATCTACAAATATATCTATATATACACATATATACATATATATATAAATATAGATATTTATATATATATATATATATATATATATATATATATATATATATATATATATATATATATATATATATATATATATATATATATATGTATATATATATATATATATATATATATATATATACACATATACATATATATATACATATATATATATATATATATATATATATATATATATATATATATATATATAGCTATATATAGATATGTAAGGAACGCCGAAAGCAAACATAAGGGTTATGAAGGGAATCCACACCAAGTAAGGAATTATAAAGTGCTCGCAGCATATGTCACATAAAGCTGCACAAGTGTGAGTAGAGCACCGCTCTTCACACCAGAGGCAGGGTTATACCAGTGGCCATAACATCGTTGAAGTGCTACGTCAGCATTGTAAACAGACGGAATGTAGTACATGTTGCGAACACCGACACTTGTAACCCGCAAATCGTTCTTAATCCATAACACCAGGAAAGGCACGTATGTGGAAATATGAATGGATGGTGAGCCTGTGAATACACGAGGCAGTACAAAATGTGTGTAGCACCCCAATGCTCATGAGAGGGCAATGTGTAAAGGTGTGTCATGGCAGTGATATCAGGTATATAATGGCTGTTATGCGTGGAAACTCAACATGGGTGTGCAGGAGAAACTATGGATATGCGATTATGTACACATGAGTGCTAGTGTATGTTGCATCGGGTGCAATGGAGCAGCCCGTGGAGGTCAGCTAATACATAGGTGTGATTCCCAGATAAAGCGTCATTTGCATGGGGATATGCGTGAATGGCTGTATCATTGTCGGATGTTGTGCGTCAGGATTGGCAGCCCAGCACGTAAAACCTATACGCCACCCATGAGGGGAACGGAGTTCTGCTGTGACAATCCCAAACCGGGAAAAGCAGAAAGACACAACTACATGAAGACAACAATATGTTGACGTAGAGTCACAGTAACACAAACACTCATCCTATCAACAGTAATAATATGAATGTGCACAGAAACAAACACAGTAGCAGGAATAATAGGCTGCGCATACAAGTAATAGGTCGAATGACACTGTATCACATCCCAGTTAGCAGCGGCACCCCAGACATGAAAAATGTGCGACATCTGTCCGCTGTATAACGTGCAATATACTGATCACAAGTTCACCGGAGTGAAGTGTCGGTGTCATAATGACTAAGGCAATAGTATGCTGTTGAAGCAGAGATAAAACCCAATACGCATGTGTAAGTGTCCGTGTCCGGGAAATGTATAGGTTAACGGACACACAGATGTATATATAGATAAAAACGTATATATACATATATCTATATTAATTTACATGCACATATATATTCATACATATATATATATATATATATATATATATATATATATATATATATATATATATATATATATATATATATATATATATATATACACACACACACACACACACACACACACACACACACACACACACACAAGGATATACTATGGATATATATAGATAGATATATATATATACACAAACAACAGGTATTGATATATACACAAACACACAAAACAAAATATATATGTCAGTGTAGATATACACATGTACATAAATAGGTTACTTCACAGCAATTAGGCGTAACATATTTACAGCCCGGGCATATGTGACTGGGAGGTCCAATAAATAAACGTTGTACCAAACACATCGCCCAGCTAGGCCAGACAGACATACAGACAGGCAATACAGATCAATACACTGCCACTGTCCAAAACACCGGTAGGAAAGTACCAGTGGGAGAGATCTGCAAGGTCTACACTTTAAACATGGATAACGGGGTCCTTTGCGGGACCCCAAAAATTCAGGGTACGTGTGAATCTGCTGACACTAATACGAGCAGGATGTAGGTACATGGAACAGTAGGTTGTGCAAGTGTGATAATACATGGGTTGACAAAACGTACGACATGTGTCCCGAGATAGGGAGAGTGGACAATGTGCAGGGGTGTGCTCATACCCCAGCTGCGCTCGCAGTAAGTATTTGTCATGACTGCTGTAGAGGGATGCCAGGTAGGTGGACCATGGGTATGCAATAATGGGCTTAAGTGTGCAGGTGCTGGTTGGCAGAGATGTAGTAGGCCCGCCCAGTGGAAATCATTAATATTCCTATGTGAGCATAGCATACGCCTACACCTCCCAAACCTGAAGAGCACATCTACCGGATAGTCTGTAAACCATCGGGGGAATACATAGAGACCAAATGAGTGCCGTGTACCTGATTAGCATGGACGTCCATAGTTATGTATCAGAATGTAACAAAGTCCAACTAAACACTTCCAGAACTAGTGATATTAGGTGATCAAGTGGTGGAATACAGGTAATGACAGATGACAACATGTATGAGTCATAAACAGCATGTACCTCGACAAACATGAATGATTATATATGCTCTGTGACTGTAAATGTGTCTGTTTAATAGAACCAATCGTCTAAATGTGTCCCGCAGGGTGTTATGCATTGTTCCTGATACAGTGTTCATTCACACCCATTAGTATGTGAGTTCTGCTACTGACGGAAAGTGCATAATTTGCTGACCACCTTAGGTAGATGACAGCATAATAGTTAATAAATGATTCAACACCCGTACGCCTGTGAGGGACACACCCGTCTGGGCAGTTGTGCCCTGCAAAATGACAGTTATGGCACATGGCCTGTGAGTTCGGGAATTGAGGCTATATAGTGTGTGTAGTGGTGTCAGACATTAATTTGTTGTATCAGAAGCAGCTACATGTAATAGGAAACAGTATTATCAATTATAATGCTACATGAATAACCTTAACGTATGAAAACCGTGGAAGTCATCCGTTTACTACTGGCTGTGGGTATGTGTTGCCTTGACACATGTGATAGCTCGACATATAGGGTCTATAGGGCTGCCACCATTCTGAATGGCCAAAGTGGGACGTGGTCTGTAGAAATGTCAGACGTACCAGGGCAGAACATACCTACAGCCATGCATAGTACACAAATATACATATTGGCACAAATCAAAGCGTAGTCTAGCAGCAGGAAAGTTGCTTATGCTACTACATATGACATATCGACATGTCAGGTATACAAGACCTGTAACAAGCAACCAGTACAGACATGTACAACATGAGAATGTCCCCTAATTAGGACAGTTGCAATGGCTAGAGTATCGTCCATACCTCTCAACTGTCCCTGAATTTCAGGTACGTCCCAGAGTTTGACTGAAAGTTTAACTCTGTCCCTCTTAATTCCTCCTAAAGTTAGTGACTGTTGAAGGAAAGGTGGTGAATTACACTTAATGACTAATGACAATAAGTAAGAGTTATAAACTACTTTTACTTCAGAATATGTGTATTAAGTCATATGCTCTGATTCTGTCAATGTTTCATGTTAATAGCACTACTTTTGTAAAAGTATCCCTGATTTTTTTCTTGACCTGTCCCTAATTCTGTAGAAATGTGTCCCCGATTGGTGGAGAGGTCTGGTATTGTCACATGAGATATGCCTAATGAGGGACTGTCCCATGCAAAGTGGGAAATGTGTCACTCCTACAGTCTCCCGTTGTGCAATCTGAAAGGTGGACAATGTGCAGTAGGTATGCGGTAGCATGACTCGGCGGACAGCTGTGATAACAAACTCAAGTCACATGTCAGCATTGCAGAGTATTGGTTCCCATGTATCAGGCAGATGGGAGCAGATCATATGAGGAACACGCATATAATATGACTATGTCTCTGGACAGGCCGCCAAGTCCGTACAGTCGAACGCCTGCCGTCGCAAAATGGTTACACATACCCGATACTGCAGTCATGTAGTCCAATGTAATATGCATCACAAGGGATCGCAAACACCCAGCGTGAGTGACAAATGTAAGCAGAAATGTTGGTGAGCGAGCGGCTGTAAGCGTGTTTGTCTACCAGTATGCCAGTAGTGCACTGTCAAAGAAATGTGGAGTTTAAACATGTATAAGGTGCTGTGACCAGAGGTCAGCAGTGCTTAACACTGTGCAAACCCACATACAACTGCTCCCACCTGCTGGAATGTGCCTTACCCAGTCCGTATCCAAAGGCGTCGGTCTGTCCGCAAGCAAAGAACCGCCCTATTCACATGTTGGTAGCAGTACCCTGCGCACATAGCTCATGTGAATTAACAATAGACCATGGCATATGTACAGATAATAGACCACACATACACCATACAGCGCAGTCATCCAACAGTATAGCAATGTACTGGCAGATATGTCCGGACGACTGGTGTATGCATGCATGGCCGTCCTGTGTTTCAGTGTGTGAGCATGCCCAGTATGACTGTTACACATGTTGTCGACCAACATTACCATCATACCGTCATGTGTGTGAGCATGCCAACTATGGTCAACTGTATTGCATGTGTCACATGTCCAGATAGTACTGTGTTGCTGACCCCTCCGTTCTACACAGACAGGTGTCATGCTGTGTCTGCAGGGTAGTTAATGGTCATGTAGCATTGACAGTTGCTACATGTCTGCATAGCGTGGGGGGACATCCAACCACAACCATAGTCCTACACAGCACTGTGGGTGGCGCACATGACTCTCACATGTGTAGGTTTGACGGGGGGCACAGCCAACAGTTGTACACATCTGCCGCTACTGTACTGGTATGCCGGGTACTCCATGTCAGTGTGTGGACCTACCTAAATTGCTGGTTGGTGGGTCAGTTCCCAGCTTTAAATACCAGCACAGCGGTGTTGGACGTCCTAGCTTACACAACCTACATCAAACTGCCTGGCCTGCTGTAGTCTGTGTGTGTGTCTTAGGGGGTTGGGGTCATTCATTGGGAATATCCATAGGCCATCGTATATCATTTGTCTATATTGGTCCACATCTGTACAGCTGCATGGAACGTGTCTGGGCTGTACAGACACACGTGATGGTCATCCCATAATCTACAGTGGGTTAGGACACCCTGTGTACTACAGGATACCATTGTGACCCCCGTATGTGCTACAGAGGTAATAGTGCCACTATGGATGTGTACTGTCTGCTGCCCTAACATTTGGCCACCACAGTCACTTGTATGCTCACATACATACCATAGCAATGGGTAAATACACATTCTAATACAACTGCCACTTGTTAGGTCAATAGACATACCCTGGGTGTGTTCTGGACTTGAGGATGGTGCTGGTCAGAGAGGGGAAATCCGTGAGCACCTACTGTGTCAGTCCATATGCCTTGTGTTGCCTCTTTGCCAAGAGCAGGTCATACTGTGCATGGGCTTTTGCCGACTGTGCCCTGCTCAGGTAATTCCTTCACCAAGTCACACTGTGCTTATACAGGCCTTGGCAGTGGTGTTGGGCTGTGTGGCCCTGCCCCATGCTGTTCCTGCTGCAACTGTTACTGCAGGATAAGATTGTGTAGCATAGCAAATACCATAACAACTTGTATGCATGTAGCTTGTGAATACTGCAGAGCTCCAGCAGATGTGTCCTGATACCAGAACTGTGAACTGAGCATCCCAAACACATGCACAAGTATATGTCTTGCCTGTGCATCCCCCTCAGTATGGTGTGAGTGTTCAGGTGTGTGTGCATTGCTGATGGGTGTCATCAGCCACGACACCAGTGTTTACCCAACATCCCCCACTAGTAGACTGTAGGGGATGTCCATATTGGCATTGGTGTGCTACAGCTTTGTCAGAAGCCTTATATCAGAATCATCATAGCATCCAGGGCAGACAGCACACACATTCAATCTCATACCCTGGCCATCGCATATGGCCTAGCTGTTGGAGGGTACGCCCTTGCAGTGACTGTAGGCCCTACCCCGCTCACCAGGTGGTGTATGTGTGTGCAGGCTATAGCACCCAGTACCCCAGGGTAGTCATCCATGTGGTTGAACAGATGCATATTGCTGGTCTACTAATCACGTGTGTTGAGGACATGTACGTGCTCACTAGCATGTGTTGACATGGCATCTGTGAACTGATGCAATACTCTGGATGCAGATGCCTGTGAGATACCCATGATATCCCCAGTTGTGCTGTGTGTGGTACCTGTGGCTAGTACACCTAGGCCAACACATACCATGGTATCCACTGTGATGTGTTTCCCTCGGCCTGTTTGATGTGTCAGGTGTGGCAGACACAGGTCAACATGCTGCTGTAGGAGGTCTCTGTCCACCCCATAGTGCTCCACCATCCCCAGCCCATGTAGCTCCTGGTAAGTCACCCTGGGTCTATAAAGTCTTATGTCACCCCAGTAAGGGTTGTTCGGCAGCATACACATCCTCACTGCCCCGGCCTCCTGCACATGTTGGTATATGTTGCCTGCTCAGCCCATCTCATTTGGTTGGACTGTGTCATGAAATGTCCCCGCAGGTATACACCAGTGGTGTAGAGTGCGGACGAAATCTGTGTGTATGCTGCTTGCTCGCATTACCGTACTGTTCAGGTGCGGGCTGGCCATGTCATCTGCTGATTGTGTTGATCAACACCTGTTTGTGCAACCTGTACACCCTGACTACCCCACCACTGCTGTCATCCCTCCCAATGTCACCAGGCAGGTATAGACACACCCATAGCTTAGGTGTGCTAAGGCAGGAGCACTCCCGAGACACAGTTCTGCAATGTACTTACAGTATGCCTGACCCCCCTCCCATGCTGTCAACTATATTCGAGACCTGCACCCGGCTGACTACACACATACACTCCAGGGACCAGCATCACACCCTGGTGATAAATGGGATATACTATTGTCAACCTCATCTGCATAGTATAGTCATCTAATGAATAGTTATATGACCCATACAGAACCTCCAAATTAATAACCACTGCTCATTGTCGCTCAGATCCATACACAACTGGCAACAGGTGCCTTACTATCACCATATTCGATGTCCCATGGTCTTCCCAGCAACAAAATAACCAGTGTCTACACGACTACAACCCATGACCCTGCACACTACAGACGATGTGCATTACCACCACGCCATGGCAGATATACATAGATCCCAGGTTATCACGTACAGATCATCCGGCACAAATAGTCAATAGTGCTGAAGTCCCCAGACATATGTTCACATCTATGTCCACCTCTATATCTACATATATCATATATATATATATTATTTGTATACATATATACATGGACGTATATATATATATATATATATATATATATATATATATATATATATATATATATATATATATATAACACACATATACATGTACACACATATGTAGATATGGCATTTATATCACAACAGTGGACCACATGACAGCAATGTATTAGACAGGAATGAAAAGGAAACTACATGTGCCACCTGCATCATGTAGTGTTGTTACTATCAAGGCATGTGTGATTTGTTGCGTCACACGGGTCAGACTGTATCAGGGGTAAGAGTAGGACTGCTGACAGTTACTCACCAGACCTATTGTCGTATGTATGTGTTGACAACCCAGTGTCTTGGCAGAATATGCAGGCTGTGGACACTATATAGGTCAGCAACAAAACACACTGAACACATCCGGCAGCTAGCCACCCACAGATACCAACACATACGGTATAACTGCCAAACACACACACCTGCCATGCCTTGGAATCGAGCACCTACTTGTCTAGTCTACCACACTACAGCATTATGCAGTAACAGAACGCGCTACCGAGTTACGGAATCACCGCACTCCCACAGGCATACATCTTTGTGGATGACATCATCCACAAAGGCAAAGACGCCGATACGGAATGTATGGGGAGTGAGCCATCTAAAAGCATTCCCCAAGCAGCTGGAAACACACACACACTTGGCAGGGCTGGGAGTCGAACATACACCTAACTACCTTATCACACTATAGCAGTACGCAGTTACAGAATGCGCTACTGAGATTACTGGAACACAGCACTCCCAGAGGCATACTTCTAGGTGGATGACATCATCCGCAAAGGCAAAGACACTGATAGGGAATGTATAGAGAGTGAGCAGTCTAAAAGCATATTTCTGTCCCAAGGTAGACATAGACAAACACACGGCAGTGGTGCGAGTGGGACAACTGCCTATCTATGGAGCACTATTACAACACTACATAGATACGAGATGCGCCACAGACAGTACACCCTTCAGGACAGTCAACCAGTGGGTTCAATGTAGGAATCCATCCTGACATGGGGTATGGACATCTGTTGACTGGATGACCACCATCAGGATGTCAGTGGCCATGCCCATACACAGAGGGACATCACCGACACAAGGTGTCACTGGGCATGCTCACACACTTAGTATCACACATCAGTTTGGAATGTAGTGTGTGTCCATCTACACAACGGCGTACTGGGCATGCTCACACACTTAGTAGAAGCAAAGGGCTATCTTGCATGCACACGGATTCTAAACACAGAAGGGCACAGTTTGGAATGTACTGTGTGTCCATCTACACAACGGCGTACTGGGCATGCTCACACACTTAGTAGTGGCAAAGGGCTGTCTTGCATGCACATGGATTCTAAACATGGAAGGGCACAGTATGGTGTTACTGTCCCCACGTACATGAAGGTCACTCACATGTACTGACCAGTACACACTCAAGAGCCATCACAGATGCCTCAGGTGCAGATCACAGAGGTAAATGCTGCATTCTACTATGTATCCCTCAGACATCACCATGTCCTTGGACCAGCAACACACATCCATACATTACCACAACACCATGTGACCCATTACCAGTGGACTGTACATAGGTCTACAGCAACTGTGCAGTCTACACATGTACTGGCAGGGTTCCATCATGTGTTATGCAATGCAATGATACCACTGTTCATAACCAGGTCGGCTCTACACATAACAGGGGCCCTGGGTCTTACACGTTGTAACAGATGACTTTCGCTGTACACCAAAGAACACACATGTTTGGATATGACATACATGTAATCGCAGTGGATATGTACATGGACCACACACACACACACACACACACAAAACACATATGTACATAGCATAGCTTTTGCTGTCCTCCGTGTAGACAAATGGCTACAGCAATCACATGCATGCACATGGAAGGTAGGTCCATGGCTGTTGAATGCTAATAGTACATAAGGTAGCAATGCAGACAGAGGTAACATTCCCTCTGTACTAGTTACCCATGACAACCATCATATCATACAACAGTCCATGTGTTATGTGTGTCATCACACATGTCCACCAATTGCAATGCATACAAACATGGCTACATGACAGGCATGTAGGACCAACACACATGTACATGTAGTGATGTGCATGCAGCTACCATGCATGTGCAGTAGCTGATGTATGTAATTCATCTGTGCCTAACTACAACATGCGGTTGCAATGCAGCCCCATCACTGACACCTGTATATGGTGAAATACTGACAGTACGGTAGGATGTACATCAGGTATGGATGGATGTGTGTACATAAAGTGGTGATCCACCTTTGCAGATGGATGTTTGCCGAAGACGGCTCACAGGTGTGTCACAAGCCATCCTACCATTACATGTGCAAACAGTACGCTATGTTACTGTTACTTGACGGTGAAGTCATACAACCTACACAGCGGTCAGGGTGTTACTGACTGTAAGTCATTTGACACCTGTAACACTTACATCCTCCCGTGTGCATATAGCAGCACAATTGCCGAAGGTAGCGTTGGTACACATAATGTGGCCAATAATGCTGCATGTCTGTCAGACGTATCATCATATAGCAATTGTATCATTCACAGTACTGCCATGTGTGTTTGCTTGTGTGACCATATATGCCACATATTGTGGGGAATACATCCCAATTGTTACACACCCCTGTACACTGTTGTAGAGATCTGTACATACTGCAGTGTGGAAAGCATGACGTAGGCAGGGGTGGTGTGTGTATCACACACATGTCAGCTATCGGTATGAGAATGACATTTGTGGACTCCACAGTGTGTGTGTGTGTATGTATGTATGTATGGCTATCTGGTGCATGGAGTGAGGGTGTATGCTAACATACAGAACAGATAGGACCCCTAACCCCCTCATGGTGACGCAGTCTACTACCCTGTGGATGCCATCGGTCTCAGCCTTACTGGCTAACTGTACATGTTCATTCTCTGTGTCGCGTCGTGTGGGTGCACAGTACTGTGAGGATGATTACCACATAGGCAGGGGTCCTCACCTCAACACTATCGAGTGTGCGTTATAGTGTTGTTGATCCCGTGAGTGTGGGGATGTTACTGTGTGTTTCTGTGTATGTCTCTGTGTGTTCTCATCCTGTAATGTTACAGGGTATTACTGCTACACAGTGAGGCCTCATGCTATCAAATGGCCTCTAACGTTATCATTAGCCAGACTGCTGTATAAACCCCCCGCACCATGTCAACATACCTGTGATGTGACCTGGTATGGATGTCACGTCTCTAGCCACTGTAGCCTATTAAACAGCCCAAATGCTTTTGGATCAGTAGATGTGTGGACATCTGTGGAATGGTAGCCTTTCTAACAGTGAGGTTGAGGCTACGAATAGCATGCTGGTATTGCCATACATGCCTGTGAGTACTCCACATTTATACATGTGAAACTGCAAACACTGCTACTTATTGGCACATGCAAGTAGACCTTAAGGAGGGAAGCAGGGCATCATTACCAACATGCTGTTACTGTTGTTACCAAGACACATGCTGTGAACATACAACAATGCACTCCAACTGCAAACACTGTAACGTAATGGTACATGCAATTGGACCTTAAGGAGGGAAGCAGGGCATAATTACCAACATGCTGTTACCATTGTAACCAAGACGCATACTGTGAACACATAACAATGCATTATAAACCTTACTACATGGTATGTCTGGCACGTGTCAACAGTACACAACTAATGTCATATACACTTATCTCATTATTCTGTTCACCCTGTGCATCAGACCATATGAGCATGTCCCTGCACCAATGGTGTGGATGACAGGGATGCGGCACAGGCATCATCATATGCACAGGGTGATAATGTTTGCCAGGGGCATAGGCTGCACCAGTGGATGACATCATGTGTGTGGGTAAGGTCCGGTGATCTGATTAGACATGTGTGGTCGATATGCATGTGGGTGTTGCGGTGCCCTACAGATGTTTCTGCTGTGTGCGTGTATGTGTGCACACAGTTCTGCCTTTTGTCAGGCCTACACAGGGGTATTATTGACAGCTCTAGATTGTACAGACCAGGATGTACAGCTCACTGTGTCCGGCCACAGCCACGTGACCTGTGCCTGCCAGGGGTTGCACGGGCACTACCAGGTGGAGGTACAGATTGACTACTGTCCAATGACACTTGTCCACTGGAACCGTGTCCCCGCTGGGAATGTCCAGGGCCACGTCCACGTGACCTGCTGTGTCCTGGTGTGGACAGCGCAGCATCAGCTACACTGCTACTGCTACTGGCACTATGGGAGCGGACATGTGAGGTGGCTTGTTCACGTTGACCTGCACTTGGTGGTGTAGCTGGCCTACGTCCACATGGCCTATGCCTCACTCCTACCAGATGTTCCAGCACAGACAGCTCATGCTTGCGGATTGCCATGCCACGGTCAAGGATTCCAACCATGTCACCCAATCACCTGTCCAGAACAGCAGCAATCTGCTGTTGAGCATTTGTCAATGCCTGGATGTTGTCGTTTAGAGTACAGATAGCAGCCCTCTGTAGCCTCTGCCCTTCACTGTTCTGCCTTTCAGCACATGCCTGTGCCGCCATTACAGTCTGGAACATGCGTCTGGTGACACCAGCTGCTGCGCTCTGTCCTGCAGGTGCATGTCTGCCAGAGGTCCTCCTATGAGCAGCACTGGCCACATGCCTGTGTGACACATCTGCAGTCATTACACTGACACCATGGTGTGGAGACACACCTTCTGTAGCCACCACACGTTCCTGTTCCGAGCTAACACACACTGACTGTTCTGCCTCTATGGCCACTGGTGATGGGGTATGTGTTGGCATGAAAACTGTGTGCGGGGAAGAGGGGGCATAGCTGGGATGGCAACCATTGGCACAGATTCAGCCCCTGACAATCCTGCCTGTACCTCATGCATATGTTTATCACTGCTAGTATCTGTGGGGACACTAACATCAGCTGGACCGCAGGAGGGTAATGCACCTACATCACCTGTGAATGCAAAGAAAGACTCTACATTATAATAGACACACAGACACACCATGCATGTGATTTGACAGACAGCATGCAGCATGCATGTGATACAGCAGACGGCATGCAGCTCAGACATTAATAGTGGTAGTTAGCATACCTCCCTGGGTTGCACACAACAGCAAGCAGGTGTCATATCAGTAGCAGACAGCATGCAGCATGCAGGTGATACAGCAGACGGCATGCAGCTCAGACATTAATATTGGCAGTTAGCATACCTCCCTGGGTTGCACACAACAGCAAGCAGGTGTCATATCAGTAGCCATGCAGTTCACACAATCATGGTAGTAAGCATGCATCCCTGTGATACACCATGTGGACCAGCACAGGTTAACAGTACACATGGCTGAAGAGACCTTGACATGTAATCTGCTGATGTGTGTATTGACATGCATACATGTCTGACACAATGGTGTCCTGACACATGTACAGCATTGTAATGGGTATCACATTGCAGTGTTGTCTTTATGCCCTACAGATAGAATGCACTTTTAGCAAATGTGCATGAGCATTGAAGGGTAGTGTGAGGCATCTGCATTGCTATACAGTGTGAAGTACAGACAATGTGCCATTGCATGCCATCATGAGGCATCTATCTTGCTATACAGTGTGTAATATGCACACAGTGCAGAGCCATAACTGCGTGCATACACATTACATAACTGAGGATTGTGAACCACGTCGCTAAGGTGTATACACACCAAACCATGCTGTGTCATGTGACAGGTCACTGGAAGACCTACGGATGACACCCCTGCACAACTACTACAAAGTCTTAGCTGCCTGACAACCATATCCACACATGGCAGACTTGTCAATACATCATGTCCCGCATGACATTAATGTACCGCACAAATGAGGTGCATGGCCGACAGTGATGTCCTACGGCAGCAAGGGAAATGTACGGTATCTGTGGCCTGATGTGGTGTTTATGTCTGTGTAAGCTGTACAGGTGACTACTGTCATGCTATGACACAGTCGTGATGTTCAACACATCTTACATGGTTGAATTAAGTGACACCTCCACTAGCTGTGCATAGGCATTTAGGATGTCCAGTGTTCCACATCAACTATATAATCAGTCAACTAAGGCTATAGTTGGACCATGTGTGGACAATGTGCAACAGGGTGCATACACATCACAACTACTGTGTGGCTACATGTCTCTGGCCATCCTCCATGGCCATGTGTGAACATGTGTTGGCAAAATGTTTGTGATGGCCATCTATCTCACATGTCTGTGTTGTCCCATATGACATACACTCATAGATGTCAGATATGTCACTGTCCACAGGGCTATGCAGACAACGGGTTGTATGTTTGGTATGTGGGGTATGTACTATGGGATAGTGAAACAATATTGCAGCCGGAACACTACATGTCTGGGTCATGTCAGATGGCACATCACAATGTGTGCACCCATTGCAGGGGCATATTACACAATGGTGACTCCTGTGGGCTGCCCATATCCCAGCTCACTGTGTGGTACTGTTTGCGTACCACACATGTGTTGTTACAATGTATAGTACATATGCCTACATTGAACACCTCCACCATTGTATGCACAGCTGTCCACACATCTAGCAATGACAGATACTGTGGTTTCATGTCAGTGTTTCATTTAGTTTGTATATATTGCACATGGGTAGCCAGTGTGAATGATGACAGATGCGACCTGTATATCGTGACTCAACCATACATTATGTGTACATGTGTTAACTGGCCACATGGCGTATAGATATATGCATTAACATGCCTGACACTGATAACTGTCTCACCTGCAACGGACTGATGTCTGTGCGGCATGCCAGAGGTACCTGTATAGGGGTGACACAGCAGTTTGAACATTATCCATGACTGTATGACAGCCACAGGGTGCACTGTGCATGTTAACACATTCGCCTGTACAATAGCATATAGTATGCACATGTGTGCATACACAGGGTGGCATACTGTAGTATGCGGCATGTGTATAAACATACCTTGCCTATGATGTTACATTACATATTGTACAGTGACACATGCAACTAAATGGGATATAATAGTCATATGTGCAGTAGTGACTTACCAGGCAACTCCAGGCTCATTGGATGGGAGACACCCACCTCCACGATGGCAGCTAGTGTTTGTGGATGCTGTTCTTAGGGTGTCCCCAGGCTGGCCAGTAGATCCTCGGTGTGTGTGATTGGGGGCTGGGTTGGTGGGCCACCACCTGTTCCACCTTGTTCCCTGGCAATTGCATTGGCACGCTGTTTCGCATGTCGTATCAGGTCCGTGCAGTGTCTGCGCACCTGCTGGTAGGTGTGGTTATGGCCACCCACATCATTAACCCTCCTGCAAAGGTCCTGCCACAGGTCGTCATGCTGCTGGGCAAGCTGTGGCACATGACTGAACAACACCTCATAGTTCTCATGGAGGTACAGGATGAGAGCATCATCCTCCTGGCAGCTATACGCTGCCAGGCGTGAACGAGGCATTATCTGGAAGACATAATGATGGAGACAGGTCACAGTATCACAGAGATGTACAGAGATACAGCTGCACATACATTTGTATTAAATCTAGTACATCTGAACAGATATCTTTGCAAATCATCATGACACTGACACGACTGCCATGTTTGTGTCACACACATGTAACACCTATTATGCATTGGATATCATCACCATATATATGTGTCACCTCATTACATTGTTCATACTCCATGTGAATGCTGTCTTGATGTGGGCATGTCTGTTTGCCTGTACTGGTGTTCTTACCTATCAGCACATGTCTGGATGTGTCCACAGTAATGCTGTTGACCTTGATGCTGTGTATATGTCATATATCAACACATACACTGCCTTAATGGACATGAGCAGTGACAATGCACACATACACATGGAAACCTTTACATGCATGTGTTTTGCCATATACATCTACACGGCACTGTACAGCAGTTCAACATCATGCCACGTATCACCTGAATTGCACATGTGATAGACATGGAACAATGGCTAGTCGGACATCATTCGCAGGGATGGTTATCAACTATGGCATGTATGGGCAAGGTTTTCTAGCTGTATCCGACAGCCATTTTGCCACCACGAGGTGCATCAGTGCCACATTACTGATCCAGACAGTTAATAATACATCTACCATGTGGTCATCGCACCATGTATGACAGAAATGACATGTGCAGCTTTAATGGACAGGGTTGCATGGTATGGCAGGAGTATGTAACATGTATGGCACAGGGATGTGTCCAACATGTGGTGATCCTTGTAGTAGGACGGTGGCTGTCCATGACGTATGTCTTTCAGATCAGGATATGTATGTGTAGCATGTCCAATATCACAGTGTAGCACATGTCTTTATGCAAGGTAGCCAGCATGCAGCATAGTGGAGATGAGGATTGTGAAGGCTGGTATTGCCCATCCACGCATGGCCAATACCCCTTAAAGGTGATATGTGATCCGATATTGGTTACCCGAGTGCTGAGTATGCCTGTCCAATGACTACCTAATAGGCCTGGAGACGTCACCAACTCAGGGAGGTGAACTGCACAGCACCATCCCTTACACAATGTCCATAATGTTGACTGCTGCCTAGGTGGTAATTAATGGGTACAGGGTTATTCACCTTGCGGTGACAATTCTATTATCAGCTGTCAGATTGTCCACATATGTCACACACTTCACCCACAAAGCCCATTCTGTATGTTGTCCACAACACTGAGACAGCTATTGCTCCTAGGTCATGGACATTCACATCCTTACATACACAGATGCCTCCCATTTGTCTGTGTGGTATGGTCTACACTGAGGGGGGAGTACACAACATTAACCCTGTTTTACGGTAGCTGCCACTGGTGTGTTATGCACATGTCACTCAGACACCTTTTGTAGTGTTGCTTCTGTCAACAGGCCACTGGTAGAACACTCCTGTGACACACAAAGGTACATCTAGTATACTCAGTGTAGCTGGAACACGGTATGGGTGATGATGTCCTATGACCTGTCACAGGTATGCTATGCAGTGTGAAATCATCCGTACTGTCATCTACTTCTGTACTTCTAACATCTACGTTGATAAAGGTTCATAGACTTGCAGACCATACTCAGCAGGGTAATAGTGCAGTGCCTCCAATTATGACTGTCGTCTCCACTTGTGGGTTGCAGTGGGTTGATATTATCCAACACCCTATCTGTATTGCATATTCATGCTCAGCACTTGTTCAGAACATGTGAGCACTTCATGAGCTACCAATTACTATAGCACCCATTCCAACTCATGTCTTACAAGTGCACTGTCTGTCCTTACATTTCCAGCTTGCTTACAGTACAGCAGCTGTTGTACACACGTAACTCACATATCTTGTGAGAAATGGTTGAATATACAGGCATGTCCAAGTGTCACGTACCAGTGCTATTGCCTGTCTATATGATGAATATAGCAAACATGTGGCAATAGAGCAATTGTCTCATGTACACAGTCAATGCTCACCTCCCAACATACGACAATACAGCCTGTGGGAGATGCACATATGTAGCCATGCTGGGGGTAATGCTCTAACCAACCCAGACTGGACCTGACATTCATGTGGGGACATTTAACATTTGCAACACACCCCACTCATCACATAGTCTCACTAGATCTCCACCACCACAAGCCACACATAGTATAAGTACGACATTTGCAGAACCTCTCCATACTCTGTGTAGGCACCAGAGGCAGCCCCCATTACCAAACACAACAATTACTTATAGCCCACAGACTCATGAGTGCCCATCAACTACAGCCAATAGGGTGTTATAACATACCCAACACACCGGTCATAGTTGACTCTGTAGGCAGTCACACTGATACACCAGGGATCACTGCAGTGGCTGTACTGTACAGAGGTGCAGATAACACATGGCTCTGCTGTTCACAGACAGGACACTATTCTAGAGAGGTGCCGCCGGTGTAAACACTGTAGTTGGGCTTACACATAGACTTGCCAGACAGCATAGTACCTCACTATGTACCTGTGAAGCTATTACATGTCCTTTGTACATGGTTAATTGAGTAGCTCTTCCATTTTGATTAGCTATCATGCTGCTACAGTGTCCCATGACTACAAGCCATATGTATCCTGTTATAGTGGATCGTACATGCCAATAGACGATACATTTTGTTTGCATGATATAACAATTGTGCTGTGTAGAATATCTGACATATCTACCTACAATACTGTACATTACACATATTTCACACATTATCCCATAATGCAAAGCATACTTGCACAGCAGGACCACCTTAGCCATGTTATTGTCGTTATATGCCCATACACATGCCTACTGTGACAGTATATCAACATATACTATCCCCTGCTATGGCATGTACTTGTTGTACATACCCTACCACTGACGGTGGGTGGTGTGGAATTGTTCTGTTTAAAGCCCTCATGTAACATCCCTTGTAATGTATGTGATGTTTACCTTGTGGCCCACAGCAGGACACACAATTTCTACAAGCGTTGCTATGCTCAACAAGACATCACTACAAAATACCTTTTCCCACTTTATGCATTGCGTACATTTCTAATTAATACAAAACAGGCTCTACGTACACTAACATACTGAGTGTTCTACATACCTTGTTAGTGTTAAGAATCTTTGTAAATATATCTCTTACACCTTTACTGTTTAAACGGTTCTATGGTATGAGCATACGGTTTGAATGTATGGCAAGTCATCCTTATATACGTCGATACCTGTAACATGTGGGTTCCTGCCGCCAATTGGTGTTCCTCAGTAAATTATTACATGCACATCAGCTGTGCAGCTACTCCAGTCGCCAATTACACGGCAACAGTGGGGTATAATTTAATTCTCCACTTGGGCGTTGCCCTTTTGCCCTACCTTCAGGGAGATGGCCTGTATGTGTTTTGTTGTGAGGAATTGCAACTGATATTTGTAGAGACATGGATATTTTGAATTCATGTCCCCCGTGGATTGTGTGTGATGGCTAGAGTATGTGGTTCTACATGTGAGTGTACCTGTCATCTCAACCTTCTGATAAGGGACTATTGCAAACAAATCCTGTAACATTGCCATCTGTTCCATTATACAACAGCTACGATTTCACATGGGGCCTTTACAAATGTGTCTCTCACAAGGTATGTTAACGTTCTGCAGATGTAATTGAGTGAGTGGATGTTTGTGATGTTATTACAGTCTGTATTGCAATTGTTTCGGGTGTGGGGGAGATGTAGGTGGGTGTACATAGCATATACAGGTTTGTGGGGACTGCATTTCTACATATTCCATATATGTGTGTGGGCTCCTTCCCTAATTGAAGACCTATCACTTAGTAGACTGAACTATGGTTGTTACGGGCTTATACATTGAGCCATTGTTAATTGGTTTCTATATAGTATGCAGGTGAGGTTGATACTTCCATACCTCCAGAAATACAGCAATATGTAAAGGAATGTTACTAAATGACAGCTGTCTCGTGTATTTCTGTCACAGATATTTGCACTCATTGCAATTGTGTTGGTGACTGAGCCTCTTTGGCATGGGTTGCCACCTTTTCAAATGGCCGTAGTGGGACATTTGCAGGACACACATCGGTGTTTACAGGCCGGCACATACCCACGGTCAGTACACAAGGATAGAACATACTTTTATCCTGAATACATACTTATTCTTGTAGCACTTTAGCTACTTATCATGTTTCATGTAACGTTTACGTTTTGTAGATACAGGCATAACTATTTAATGCAACTGTTACATAATATATGGGACATAATTATGTCCTACAATCTCAGACACTTGCCCTTTTTAATATTTTTTGTCTGGACACAACTGCCCAAGGAGGGGCTGTCCCTCTTAAAGTGGGACAGGTGGTACCGTATGCCTACGGCCAGCTATGACCACACCTACCGTACTGATGTACCTCCGAGTTAGCACTAACAGACACATGATGCAAACAAACACACACACATTACAGCCTCATGGAAATGCACACGGCACCCTCAACACACACATACACAGACTACAGCAATCACAAACACAGTTGAACACAGTACATACATGGACCGCAACACCGGCAGCGATAACTAAATGTCCCGTGATATCGTGATAATATTACATGCGGTTCCAGTGTTCAGGTACTGTGTTCTTTCAGTCTTTAAGCCTCGGGATTACGCATGTCGGTATGTGACACATTCCATAGTTGGCAGTATCCTATTTATTTCTACCTCCATGGTTGTGTACATGTCGTTGACCTATCTATATATTTGCAGATATAGGTGAATCTGTATATATCAACATATATCTCTCTATCTCCCTTTCTATCTCTATTATATATATATATGTGTATATATATATATATATATATATATATATATATATATAGATATAGATATATAAATATATATATATATATATATATATATATATATATATATATATATATATATATGAGAGAGCGTGAGAGGGAGAACGCACCTTTCATTGCGTACATGTCAGTGTATACTGTTTTTTGGACTCCGTACATTTGTGTTTGAACCTGTCACATTACACATCTGCCATTGGTACATCTTGGGTAGCTTAGTGTTAGGTGATTGTGTACATGATTGCGTGTTCTACACCTGGCAGTGGTCGTTTTACCCTTCAGAGCAGGCACTATTAGTACGGGGTGAATAATGCTAGTTTCACCTGTTCTCGACATCCTTGACCGTGATCTGCGCGATATTCAGAGAAGCTTAGCCCTGTTTCGCGCATATCCGTATAGTCATGTTTAAATGACGCTACCAGCACTGGGCAATGCCTATTCCTGCTAACATGTGCTAAGCCTGATCTGATGACCTGCATCCACCATCCATTATTCATGCCTTCGGGATTACGTAACGTCCCTTGCAGGACGTGGCACCAGGAACATGCACGACAGTCAGTGCATTTACCACTTGGGCATCAGGGATTTGTACACGTGTTATGGCATTTTGTATGTGGACTGTACTACGGCTGTTACTCCATACTGCAATCAAATGGGTAACTCAGTTAGTTTACATATGGGTGAGACCTATTAATGGTATGTCCAAGTGATGTTTAATGGATGTGCCCCAGCATTGGGAATGTATGTCACAGTGAGCCACACACTATAATGTGCTACACCTTCACACAAACATAGGTGGAGCATGCTGGGGTGACAGATACCTGTCATGGGTACACCCCATGCTTTGCCACTACATCCATGATTACATTGTATGGAGCCCCTCATTAACACACCAGGGAATCCATGCAGAGTGTGTGGGGAATAGTGATTACACACATGGATCCCACAATTGGCTCTGCTCTACTGAGGGTCAGTTGGTTACTGGATGTGGTGGCGACAACAGACACTGTTTGCCTCGATTGATGAATGACCTCTGACAATCGGGCGTGTACCTACCGATCTACCTAGGAACCTATACATACAGTACCAACATATGCTGATAGGTGCATGTACTGTTCAGGTGTTGACATTCCTTGTTCCAATAGCTGTTGTGTGTGCAATGCTTGAGGGCTGTCTATGTAGGATTCACACAGTAGGCCACCTATACATTACAATTTACAGGTGGTCATGTGTGTGTGCCATCTATTTTACTGTGTGTGCAGGTGGAGAGGTGTGTCAGTCCATAGGGGCCTACACTGTCAGTGTATGTGCTATACGTTCTCTCTTTGCCAAGGCATAGGCATATTGGGCATGCCTTCATCTGCCTACTGGGGCTGGCACAGGGTGTTCATGGTCTGAATCCCTCTGTGCCTGTTATGGCCTTGGCAATTGCGGTGGGCTGTGAGGGCCTTCACCATTATGTCCCTGCTGCAGCTGTTTCCGCAGGATCATATTATGTAGCATGGCACATACTATGAAGATGTGGGCACACGTGCCTGGAGAGTACTGCAAGGCTCCACCAGATATGTCCAAACAACGGAACCATGATTTCAGCATCCTGAACACACGCTGTATGATGATTCTGGTTTGTGCGTGTGCCTCATTATGGTGTTCTTGCATGGGTGTGTGTGCATTTCTGATGGGAGTCATCATCCACGGCTCCAGTGCATAGCCAGCATCCCCCACAAGGTGGCCATGTGGGATGTCCCCCCTGACAAATACCTGATACAGCTGTGAGGCATGCCAGATGTGGGAGTCATGGTAGCTTCCAGGGCTGCCAGCACACACATCCATGATAATGCCCTGGGCATTGCACACGACCTGGCAGTTGATGGAGTGGTATCCCTTGCGGTTTATGTAGCGCCTACCATGCTCACTGGGTGGTGACTTGATATGTATGTGCGTGCAGTCTATCGCACCCAGTACCTCTGGGTAGTGTGCCACATGGTGGAAGAGACACATATTGCTGGCCAACTCCTCCTGAGTTCGGGGGAAGTATATATGCTCATTGGCATGTGGTAACATGGCATCCAGGAACTGGTGTAGTACCCTGGATGCTGATGCCTGCGAGATCCCCATTATATCTCCAGTTAGCCTTTGAAAGGTACCTGTGGCTGGTATTTGCAAGCTTAAACATACTTTCATGTCCACTGGGATGGGTTCCCCTCTGTTGTTTCTGGATCTTAGGCGTGGCCAGCACAGCTCATCTATTTGCTGTAAGATGTTCCTGTCCACCCTGTAATGCTCTACTCTCTCTAGATCATGTAGCCCCTGGTAGGTTACCCTTGGTCTGAACACTCTTCTTCTCCTTCGGGGCCTGCGGTGGTTGTCAGCATCATCCTCCACAACACCTTCAGTAACTAACACATGGTAATGAATCACAGCTATGGCTGCTCCCAACATGTATATTTTAAAAGTTCCCCATATGTTTACACCTATGGTGCAGTGTTTGGGAATACACAGGTGTGTGTGAGGTGCTTTCACACTTTATACTATTGCGCTGTGAACACTGATGATGTCATAGGATGTGTATGTATGATCGTAGCTACAGGGTATCTTATGTGTTTTACGACAGGAACTACTATTGTGGTGCCTTTGGTGTTGAATTACATTTGGCTGCCATGGATTACCTCTTGCCCTTCCCTTTACATTTCTTAACGTTTCACCTCCCATTTTCTGGCATGCATCCAGCAGCCTGCTTTCATTTGTACTTTCCTAAACCTGGCTTATCTTGCGTAATGTGTTCTATGGCCGGTCTACTGTAGGTTTGCTTTGCTCTGCTATGACAGTTCTCTTTTCTTTGCAATCCGACACCTCCCCTATCCTGTTTTGCAGGTTTCTGTGAGCAGACTTGTCAGCTGCCGTCGATTGCCCACTGTGAGTTAATAGGTGTTAATTGCTCAGTTGTACTCCAATTACCCTACTGCGACATTTCCTTATTTTCTACCCCTGATCTTCCTGTTTGAGCTATGGTGTGTGGCGCATGCGTCCGCTTACCGGGTTTCGGGCACGTTTTCATCCCCGTACACATGTGCTTTCGGGCACCATATGTGCTCTCAGCTAAACTATGCTATACCTACCTCCCCACACTTGTCCTGCGGCTTTGCTTAGCAACGGCCAGGCTGGATTTGCATTGCTCCAATGTGCTTACAGATACAGTGGCACACCCCACTGCTGATGTCATATATACCTCTAAACCACTCCTCGGTGTTGTAGCGCTGTGCCGTATGGTACATCCTTAGTCCAGCAGGACGTTTGCAATTCACTATTACCTGCCTTATTTGCATGGCATTGACTACTAATTCCTAGTTACCATGCTGAACACTGCCACAGACCTTTAGCAACCCTTGCAGCTTGTTTGTGGTGTACCATGCATACCATTGAGTATTATGGTGTAATCATGATTTGTATTACATTGCGATTTTATGACATTTGTATATATTTTCTTTGTGTTCCCGTTTGCGCACACATGCCCTGCGGTTGTACTTTGCGTAACTGTGGACATGACATTAAATGTTGTTTTTTAGGTGTTGTGCATATTTTCTTATGCCATTGGCTGTATATTTAACCATTGACATATGTTAACTTTGTAATACATGAGTCTGGTCCACTTTCATAGCTCCGATGTTCTGCTTGGAAAAATGTAAACCATGTTTTTTGGTTTACATTTCTGTGGGCTTACGCTACACCTGCACCACTTCATGAATCGCTATGTACCTTCATTTGCATGGTGCGGCACTGTGCATGGGGTGATTAGCATAACTAAGCCGAGGGCTGTGCAGATCTGGCGTATAGTGCACGTGGAATTGGATCATACCTGAATCGCTCGGCGGCCATATTCGGCATTATACCACCTACGCTACGCCTGCGCCTGGCGCATGCTTCATGAATCCCGGGGTGTGTGTGTACCATGGTATATTAAACAGTAATTATTTGGGAGTTCAAATTACCTCTCCAATGCCTTTAATTTCAGTAAGGAGCTGATTGAAATATTTTCATTTAAGCTTGGCCAGTTCCCTGCATTCAGGTGTAGTTGCCAATATAATTCTCTTTTTTCCAACAGTAGTGCTCCTCCTCTAGCATCAGTGTTGATACTGTCTATAATGAAGAATAACAATTTGTCATTGTTGTTCTCCATTATATGCTTACTTAGTGCATTGGTGTCTTTAGTATTTTTAATATCATATAAATGTTCATAGATGCGGTTCTATAGCTTCCGGTCAGTCTTGCCAACATAGAAACATGAACAGATAGTGCACATAGCACAATAAGCTACTTTCTCAGAACAACAGTTGTATTTCTGGCTGTTCTTAATTTCCACATTGTTGAAGCAAAATATATTACCTTGTTTTACAAATTTACAGTAGTTGCTTCTACCACACTTATTCATGGAACCAGTTTTTTGGTGAAAGAGCAGGCTCCTAGTTTCAAAAATGTTCTTTAAATTCTTTCTTTTTCTATACACAATAGTAGGCTATGAGCCTATCACAGATCTAATATTCTTTTCATGTTTAAGAATGGACCAGTTTTTCAATAAAATATCCTTTAAAATAAAACTCTCATCAATAAAAACAGTAATAAATGAGGTTTTAAAATCTCTACTTTCTTCCACTATGCTAGTGTCATGAATGTTGGATGAAGGTGAGGTAATGGATGACCTGTCCATGATAAATCATTGTTTACTTTTCTAAGTGTTTGATGACTTAATATAGACCCATGCCAGCCTTCCCCAGGAGTGTCTGTCTGTTTGAATATAAATCAAATCTCAAAGTGTGTGTGTGTGTATGTGTGTGTGTATGTGTGTGTGTGTGTGTGTGTGTGTGTGTGTGTGTGTGTGTGTGTGTGTGTGTGTGTGTGTGTGTGTGTGTGTGTGTCAGCTACTTGGGCAGAGAAACAAAGCACTGGTTGGATAGAGAGGGTGCTGGAGGTCTTGGCATGGCCCCTCAGATGAGGTCTTAACCCTATAGCTGTGCCAATGGGGAGTCTTGTTGGAGATCTAGAGAAAGAGGGAGAAACCAGCCACCAGACTGACTATGATCTCTGTGTGCTCTTAAAGGAAATTGTACTTTACTGTGTGTGTACTTGTCATCCTCCTAACGTGTACATCCCTCACTGGTGCTAGTGGTGAGGATTGAGGCTCCTTCAATACTGGGCTAGTGCAGGGGTGCTACAATGATATTGTGTAATTTTGGTAATTTTTTAAAGTTTTTGGTGGTGCCAAATTGTGCACTTTTTGTTTTAGTGGGGTTAAGCCAGGAATTGAGTGAGTTAAAGTCCTTTTGGATTCGTCTTCCAATTGTAGAGTGTTTCTGGCAGAAATTAAAGATTATGATGTCACCAGCATAGGGGAGGAGTTGCAGATTATGAAGGCCATGAGGTAGTTTATTAATGAATATAGAGAAGAAAAGAGAAGCTAGGATAGAACCTTGGGATACTCCCATTGAAAGAGGTGTGGACTGTGATAGAGAAAAGAGCCTAATTTAGCTTTGAGGAATCAGTTTGACATGAAGTCTTTGAACCAAGTAATGGATATGTTACTATTACCAATGTTCTGAAGAGAGAGAAAGACATTGTTGATTAGGTCAAATGCTTTTGTAAGATAAATGAATATTGCTCCTTTTGCAGGCCATATGGGTGTAAGCATGCTAAATGATTGCCTATGCAGAAGTTTTATTGTCATGGGATTGCAAATGATGTAACAGGGTACTACATGAGGTGTAAGTAATGCCATAAGGTTGGAAGTGGAGACAAAGCCAATGGTCTTTAATACCTTTGCTTTTTAGGGAAAACTGTTTTGGGGTAACTATGGATACTGTGGGACCTCAGAGTATCACAAGTTCCAAAGGTAAGAGATATAGCCTGGTATTGATGGATTATACCACTAGATACCCAGAAACAGTAGCTCTGTCTTCCAATGAGAAACAGAATTCAGCAAATGTTTTGAGAGACATTTTCAACAATGTATGTTTTCCTGGGAAAATCTTAATGGATAGAAGTGCCATCTTTATGTCACAGCTGTTGGCTTGTTTGTGGAAATGCTGTGGGGTAAAACATATAGAGATTACTCCCTACCATCCAGAAAAAAAATATTCTGATGAACAAGTTTAACTGTACACTGAAGACCATGCTGAGGGTATTTGCATACCAGTTCAGCAGGGAGTGGGACAAGTGCATGCCCCATCATCTCTTTGCATACAGGGTGGTCCCTCAGAAATCCACACAATTTTCACCCTTTGAGCCACTGTATAGTCACAAGGTAAGAAGGCCCACTTGATTTAATGGGTGATGAGAGGGATGGTCAGTGTGAGTCACACAGAGTCTGTTGTCTTAAACTTCAGGACTAGGCTTGGGTAGCTCATGAGGATAGCCAAGGAGAAATTAGCACAGGCACAACATCAGGAAAGGCATGGTTTGACAGCCCAGCCAGAGCCAGAGCATATTCTGTGAGACAACATGTGTTGGTACATATTCCTGTGAGACACAGCAAACTGTTGGCAGCCTGGGAGTGCCCTTTCACTATTGTTAAAAAGGTGACTGATGTCAACAAATTAATAGAGTTGCCGGGCAAGAGGCAGAAACACATGCTTCCATGGAACGTGGAGCTCTCTGTGGTCCAGCAATATCCCTAGTAACCCTCAAAACAGTTTCATGCTAACAAAAAAAAGCTCTATCATGACAGAGAGGCCCTGGTACTTTGTATATGTAGTGAGGTGTGGGATGAACCAAAGGGGGATTCAGAGCTAGACTACCTCTGTGACGCACAGTCTGCAATATCAATGAATGTGGTTAATATCTTCCCACCCATGTTTCAGAAATCTTAGCACTATTGCAGGAATTTGGGGATAGGTTTGATGGTAGGCCAGGGTATACCCACCTAGATGGGACCTCCAACAACCCATCAAAGAAGCCTTTTTCAGAATGCTTGAAAAGTTTAAACAAACTTCGAAAGAGGACTTGAAGGATGTCTTTGAACAGACAGTAATCTAGGAATAAAATATTCCCTGGCCTTCATGAGTGCTCTTTGTGCCAAAGGAAGAAGGAAGCACCTGATAGTGTGTCTACTACTGGAATAATCACATGGAGTCAGATGCTTACCTCATGCCTAGGACAGATGAAGCCTAATACCCAAGTATTATTGATTGGAATAAGGCAAAACAACTGGGTGGAGCTAGTGCAGCTAGTATCCAACTACTATTTACTTGACAATGGGTCACTATCAGGTACCCTTGACACCTTCAGCCAGGGAGAGGTCAGCATTTGTGAACCTATTTCAGCTGTATGAGTTTATAAAAATTCCCTGTGGAATGATGAACTCCCAGCAGGTTGGTACTAGGCTATCGGCACTAGGGCCTGTACAAGCCTAGCCATAACAATTCCCTGGCTATTTCATCCCAGAATATTTACTTCCCTGGACCTGTGTCTAGCAGGACGACTGATGTGATCCCCGGGTGAATTTCCTATTTCCCATCCAATCTTCAGGGTTCCTTTTGAAGAGGGCCAAAAAGGCACTCTGCTTGACATGTATGGGCAGTCTATTCCAGAGTCTGGGGAGTTTCTGGGACAGGAAACTATCCCTCCAGCATGTTTTGTTTATTGTGATGACAAGGTTTAGATCCGTGGAGCATGCGGCTGTGAGGGATTGGGATTTTTATAAGCGTAGAATGTCCAACAGCTCTGGGTTTGACATGGCCTTGCATGTTAAGCAGAGATCGCCTCTGAGTAGATGATATACGACAGAGTATAGCTGGACTTTTTTTAGATGGTCAACATAGGGCATCTGCTTTAGGCCTGTGATTCTTTTAGTGAGGTATTTCTGGGGCCTTTCCAGTTGTTGCAGATGTCTTCAGAGGTACATACCAAATGGGGCGTTGTATTCTATAATGGGTCTAATGAGGGATGAGTACAGTGGGACAATGACCTCATTTTTTCTGGATGAAAAGCCCTTAGTGATGAGGTGTGCCACATAGAAGGACTTTCTTACTGTTGTGGCGATGTGATTATTGAAGGTGAGACCACTGTCCACCTGTGTCCCTAAGTCTCTTATCACACTTTTGGTGTTTAGTGTACTGCCACCTATGTGGTAATTCACAGGTACCTGTTTTTTCCCAAAGGGGATAACTATACATTTCTTGGCATTGAGCTTGAGCCCATGGCTCTGGCACCAAGCATCTGTTTCTGTAAGGCCCTTTTGTAGAATATCCACATCATTTGGGGATTCAGTAATGGCTCCCAGTTTGCAGTCATCTGTGAACTTTGTTAGCCAGAGTCCTTTAGTGTTGGCCTGTACTTCCGAGAAGTAGATGCCAAACAAGAGCAGCCCCAGGACTGAACCCTGAGGTACTCCATTTGTCACTTGTCTGGGGCTGGATTTGGAGTTGGCTACTTTTACGGTGTGGGTTCTGTCAGTAAGCCACTTGGCAACCCATCGAGTGACATAGGGATTAATGCCCCACTTATTCAGTTTATCTATGATTCCAGAGTGGGGATGGTGTTGAAGGCCTAGGCAAGGCCCAGATAGGCTGTGTGGACTGCCTTACCCTTGTCCATAGCTCTGGAGACTGATTCAAAGAAGTCAATCAGGTTCAGGAGACAAGATCGGCCCGGCATGAACCCAAACTGGGTGGGGAACAGTGTTTGAAGGTTTCCAATCTCTTTGTTTATAAGTTCCATGATAATACATTCCAAAGCCCTGCAGATCAGGCTCATCAGACTAATGTGGCGATAGTTCCCAGGATCCAAGGTGGATCCCCCCTTGTCGAGTGAGATAACTGTAGCTGTGCGCTACTCAGTTGGCATGAAGCCTGAGCTGAGGCTATAATTAAACATGACACTTAGGGGAGGTGCCAGTTAATTTTGTAGTTCATGTAGTACACAGCCTGGGATATCATCTGATCCCATGGATGCTATATTCTTAGCTTTGGAGAGTACAGTTTTTACCTGTGTGGCCATTATTACCAGAATTTGGCCATCTTTCGGTATTGAGATGGCCCCTTTAGGGGGTGAGAGGGGGGTGAAGTTGGCACTGAATCGATCTGCCAGGATATTGGCAATATCCTTGGGATCAGTATATTTAATGCTATTCTGTTGTAGCTCAGAGCAGATCTGAGCATTGCCATTTAGATTCTTGATATAGCTATAAAATGTCTTGTGGCTGTCTTTGGAATCCTTGGCAATTTTATTTTCGTAACTAGCTTTGGAGGATTTTATGAGGGATCTCAGCTTCTTACTGAGGCTGGTAAAGGGAGTATTTTGCATCCTGGGATTTTCCTCTTTTCTACAACAGTTTCTTCCTTTTGTTGAAAAGTTTGTTTATGGCAGGGGACCACCAGATTGGCTTCATTTTTTTAGAGGAGAACGTCTTAGTTCTATTTGGGATGGCATGATTCATGCACAAGTGGATGTGCTCGCACAGTGCCTTAGTGTAGGATTCAGCAGTCAAACTGTCAGTTCCTGTCTGCATGGGTGTCATGAAGTTTGTCACTTTTGACTTGAGTAGCATGAAGTTGGCTTTGGAGAAGTTTTTTATGGAGGTTTCCTTACTGGGGGGTGGGAGAGGGATGTGGATGTCAAGGGTGATTAGCTTATGGTCAGACCTGACCAGCGATGGAAACTATAGGTGTGGAGCATCAATTTCCCATGTTGGTAATGGCCAGTTCTAGAATATTGTAACCCCTGGTGGGACTATGGATTAGTTAATCCAGGGCATTGGAATTTATGAATTCCAGGAACCATTGGGCAAAGGTGTTGGTATACAAATAGTTTTCCCAGTTAGTGGCAGGGTAGTAGAAATCACCCAGTATTAGGGTGTTTAGTTGTATCTTAATATTTTTCAGTATGTTTAGAAAGGTGTAGTGAGAATCTTGGAGCATGGTGGGGGATCTGTAGCAAGCTACAATTTGGATTGCAGTTAGTTACCTAGTGTTAGTTGCACCTGGGGAATATCAGACGCATTGTGTTGGGCAACTAACCTGGTGGTGTGAATATACTTGGTGAATATGGACACTCCTCCACCTTTAAGTGTTTCAGTCCTGGTTTGGTGGTCAAAAAGTGTGGTAAGAGTTGTAGCCTGGTATTGCAGGGGTGGTCTCTGGAGCCTTGAACGAGGTCTCAGTTAATGCACAGATATCGATATTCTCCATTTTTAAGACTGCCTCGAGAGGGTGCATTTTGAGGTTTAGACTTCTAGCATTGAGTAGTTTTGTCCTTTGACCTTTGCCTAAAAAAGGCACTATAGGGGAGGCAAGACCCTTAGCCAATAACCTGAATCCCAGGGGCGACAGGTGCAGACCATCTCTGGCAAAGCATCATGGTTTGTCAATCATGTCATCCCAGGCAGACAGATACTGGATCCCCTTTGAATGACACCAGAAGCTTAGCCAATTGTTGAAGTCAATCATTTTGTCCTTATACTGTGGTATCATTCTGGGTGAAGGTGGGATGCTACTCAGGGCTAGGGTCATACCTGCCTGGGGCACATGATCTGAGAGCTCTTCCATGTTTCTTTTCATGTAGTCCAGGGATGTACATCTCAAGCCCTTCACTCCAACATGGACAATGACAGAGTCATATTTGTACTTGTTGTGGAGTGACTTGAGTGCATGCATTATGCGGTGGATCTTTGCATTCAACAGGCATCTGACTGTAATTTTCTCCTTGTTCAGCCTGTTGAGTGGGATATCAGTGTGCCTGACTATAGAGTCACCTATGACTAAAGTGTTGGATACGTTGTCTTGTCTTAGGGGCTGCTGTTGAGTGGCACACTGGTGTTGTGAGCTATGAGACACTTTGGTTGTGATTGGTGTTTGTTTGCATTTCAGCTTCGGAGGTCCTTGTTGCTTGGGCAGGTTACTGTTAACAGTCTCCGCATATGAGGGTTTAGTGTTCCTATGTGAGGGTGTTAGTGGTGTGGGTTTAGAAGGGCTATGTATTGCTTGAGGTGTAGTGCGGGTGTTAATCTTCTCCTCTTGACTGTCTAGCACAATGTTGGGAAGAGAGAGCTTTGCTTTCAGTTTGGCTATGTAAGTGCATCTCTCTCGCAGGTTGTAGTGTTGGATGGTAGGAGGAGAGGGTTGTCTGTGTACATGAGGCAATTGCTGCATTGCCCCAGTATGCCCAGATTCACCAAGTGGACAGGAGAAATCACTGGAAGCTGACCCTTCGACATGCCTGGTTTGGTGCTTTTTTTTTTTGTAAAGTACAAGAGCTGTTTTCCCTTACCTTAGTAAGGTACTTTGCAATTGAGGCTATTCAGGCATAGCCAACCCCTACTACTAAGAAACAGATACAAGTATTCTTAAGGACAGCAGTTTACTAAAGGAATAATTCAGAAGTATAGCACAATAGCTACTCCTCTTACAGATGTTGCCACAAAAAAAGAACAAATAAGGCTGGTAGTGGTGGAATTCAGAAACTATCAGTGCCAGCCATCTTGACCTCAGTCATTGGCATTGTATTTGTTAACCAGGTAGTCCCACGGGACACAGACAAGGGCTTTTCAATGGTGGCCCAGGAGCAATGTCTGGTTAAATGACTTGCTGTAGGGCTTACAGTAGGTGAACAAGGATTAAGGAAATCAGACCCTGTACCAAAGGAACTGCAGCTCATAGCCTTAACCCTCTGCACCAACTGCTCAAATTTACCATCCTGCCAGCTGGGTATCACGTTGGTTAGGGTGGTGCAATCATTCTACCACATTTGTTGTCAGTGGTACCAGTGCAATAGTTTCCTGACTGTTGGATAACAACATACTACTGCTGCAAGTCTGATATGTATTTGTCTTTGAAATGGGAAATATATTTTCCAATTTTTTTTTCTTCTGTGCACTAACCATATGGAAAGCATCCCATTATTCTGAATGTCACCTGTAGTGAATTTGTAAATAATGAGTGTGCCATTAATCACATTTCACTTTACCTGACATTGCATCCAGCAGCAAAATGGACAAAACTGATAGTGTGATCACATGATACTGTAATACCTATTTAATTATTTATTAACATTTGTGTACTGGGTTAGTCCGGCTGGTCATAAAAAAGTGACCCCTTTTCATTGGCGGCCTGGGAAGAAAAGCTCAAAAAAAGTTAAAACATTTACATACAGTTCAACCTGTACATTGAGTAGAAAGTAGTGTTATTCATCAACAGTACATAGAAATATTATTTACATACAATAGATTAGAATGCTATGTTGCAGATAAATACATATAACATTATCATACAGTAGATCTTTAACTTCTGGAGTCTGTGTTCTTGATACAGTTATGACATATTAGGAGATAAGTTGCAGTGAACATGATATATTTTTCATTTTATTCATTATACACACTTTTATGCCATGGATGGTTGTCATAAAACATAAAAGGGATAATTAAGAAAATGTTCTTGCTGCAGACGTAAGATAGGTTTGATCCTACACAGTGCACCAAGATTTTGTTTTTTGACTACCTCTCTGATATGAATATCAGATTTCAGGTTTTCATTGAAATTGACACCTAAAAACTTAACTAAAGAAATGCTGTGTTGGTCCACTAATAGAAAACACAAAAGACACTGGAACACAGGTGTGCTGTAATACCTTCTACTGGACCAACATAGGTCTTACAATTACTTCTGCTTTTGAGCTGGCATAAGCCTTTTTGTGCCAGTTCAAAAGCTGGAGTAATTGCAAAACTTATGTTCGTCCAGTAAAAGGTATTACATCATGCCTGTGTTTCAGTGTCTTTGTGTTACCTAGCAACTTAGTATGGGATACTAGTTCAAGCTGGTTGTCATTTAAAGAGGTTATAGTAAATAGATTTTGCTGCTTTGGGGTGAATAAGACCAGCTTTGAATTTTTTCTGGATCAAGAAACAGTTGTGAGTTGGTGAGCTATGTTTTGATAGATAACAGTAAATTTTTAGTTATTTATTGTAGTTTGTCTAGGTTAGTGGCTGAGCATAGAAGGGCAGAGTTATTAGCATACTAAATGAGAGAGGTATGCTTGCTTATAAATATGTTGAAGGGAAGTCGGCCAGGGATGGAACTTTTAGGGACACCAACTGATACATGGAAAAAGGACCAGTAAGAGTTTTATGCATTTGATAGACAGAGATCTTCTGGTGACATATCTTTCAAACCATGAGAGGGAAGAGATACCAAAACCAGGGGTGGAAAGTCTATGAATGAGTAGGAATATGTGACAGTGTATCAACTATCAAAAGCTTTTGCAAGGTCAAGGAAAATTGAAGATGCTAGTTTACCTTTATTTCTATTATGATATGTTAAGGAAGGCTGTGGTAGTACTGTGGCCTGGCCAAAATCCATACTCTGTTGGAGACAGACGATTGGTGTCTAAAATAAATCTAAGGAACTGTGACTGAATGCACCTCTCTAGAGTTTTAGATAGAGGTTACAAGATGGCAGTTTGTCTATAGCTACATAAGTCAGTAGAATTGCCACCTTTGTGAAGTGGTAGTATATAAGATTGATTGAGTGATTGATTTGTCTTTGTTTACTGGGAAGTTCTGATTTGTTTTTATACCATTTTCAGCAGAGGCTCAGCAAGTAAAGCTGCTCGTATTGGGTGAGTACATTTAAAGACAAAAACAAAAACATTTTGTAAAATACATTTATTTTAGATGAGAACACAATTATATGAATATATATAGAACACATTACGTAACATAACTGCTTGTCTGTTTTATCCTGACCGGATGAATGACATTGTGTCAGAACCTGGAGTGAGAGAGCAACTTCTTCAAGTTGATCTTAAGGAAATACATTTTTATCATGAGGTATTCGATTACAGAGAAATTACACTGATAGACAATAGATATATTATGTAATATGCATTATCAGTTAAAAACAGGAAGGGATTTAGGAGGAGATGGAACTTAAGAAGACAAGTAGTTATATGAAATGTTAGGTAGATTGACGTAGAGAGCGTGTATAGACCTGTATTAAAGAAAATACAGGCAGTAGTAGTTACCGGGGAAATGGAAGTTTTGTAGCAGAAAAAGTGGCAGTCTGTAGAAAAATTGTGTAAATGACAGTTTTGGAGTATATATAGTGAGATTTCTTAGTGACAGAGATATAAAGTTACATATGTAAGATTATGCTACAGAAAGGTTAACTTTGATGATGGAGTTCTGGTTGGGTAAAGGGGGGAGTAGCCTGGGGCAGAGGATGAGCACAGCCTGTTATTTAGCGGGTACTTTTTTAAAGATATTTTGAAGCCATGCTGTGTGTCTAGCTGTCGTATTTCAAGGGGGACTTGGTTCCAGATGTTTACTACATTATTAGACTATAATAAGTCTCTTGAGATATTTGATTTTGTGATGGATAGAAAAGCTTTGCTGTTGGATTGTAGGGCTTGATTAGTAGTATGGGGTTGTAGTATTCCTTTTAGACATAGTCATTTCTCTGTGGAGATTATGGGCTGTAATAAAGTGATGGTAATTGAGGTGGTTTTTAAGCTCTACCCAGTTAAGGCTTGTAGAATAGACCATGTGTATGTACCTTTAAGATGTGTTTCCAGATGCCGGCACGTGCATATAAATAGTGAGCACATGCTGGCAGCAATGCCATTTTTAGAAAACAGCCAGAGTGTTAACATGTATGAGTGTGGTAGTCAGTCTGTTTATAAGTTTATTTAAGTTTACATTACATTCCTGATGTGTTTGCGTGTAATAAAGCTGCTTGAACTGAACCTACAACTGCTTGTCTGTTTTATCCTGACCAGGTGAGTGACATGGTGTCAGAACCGGGATTGAGAGAACAACATCTTCAAGCCATGAGGCGCAGAGTTGAAGGTGAAGGCAGATTGAGCTGGCTGAGTGAAACAGAGCTCAAAGAATCAAAAAGGGCCAGAAATGAACTTAAGGCAACCAGAACTTGCACAAATGATTTGTTTTGTAAAGAAAATGAAACGGAGCAGTAGTGAGGCATAAAACTCATTATTAATTAAACAAGTAGCACAACACATATTATTAATCAAAAGAAAGCCACAAAATGCATTATTAATTAAAGAAAATGTTTGAAACCATGATATTTGATAAAACTAGCAGAGATATTCATATGGGGTTCATAATTATTTTAAATTTGCATAACGAGTATGTTTAAAGTAAAATGAGTACAAGAAAAGTATAATGAGCATGACAAGAGGTTAAAGGGCATAAGGAGTACAATAAAAGGGAAAAATAAGCTTAAAGAGCAAAGTAACTGCATGTTTTTTAGTAAAAGACCATGTTTTGGTACAAACTATTATTTCACATTGACAAAAGCCATTCGAAGCACAAGTAGAGTTGTTTGAAGTATCTCAGAGTGTGCAGAGTGATTGCAGAGTGTGTGCTTTATTATGGAGCAATTATTTCAAAGAATTTGCTGTGTGCAAAGTGCAATTATATTGCAAAGTGCAGTCAAAGTATAGTAATTTCAAAAAGTTTATTTTGCTGTGTATATTTGTTCGCAGAGTGTCACCATTTCAAAGTATTTCTTAAACCGATAAGGAGTGGTTTCACAAGTTACAGTGATTTTGAAATGTTCTTGTGCTACTGAGACTTATTTGGCAAAGTGCAGTTATTTCAATGAGTCTGTTGTACTACTGGGCATAATTACAAGTACTGGCATAAAGGTTTGGCATATGTGTGTATGTTTGTACATAATTTCAAGCAGCTCTGTGTTGATATGGCAGAGGTATTTCACTGACCAAGTCCACTTGTATGTGATCATAATATAGTAGAGAATTGGAGAGTATTACAGCAGGAATATGATATTTTCATACAAGCAGCTTTTTCTGACAAAGATGCACATACAAGGGCATTCATTTTGCTTAACTTAGCTGGGTTAGAAGCCATTGAGAGTGTTCCTTTGTGTATGCACCAGATGTATATGCAGGAGAAGGGAAAACCACCATATTGTTGTACCGGCTGAATCTAGAGAGGACCCTGAGTACTTAAAATGTAAATTTAGAGAAATATGCAACCTCAGACAAATGTTACATTAGAGATGCACCTATTTTATACAAGAGACCAAAAGCCAGGTGAAACATTTGCAGGTTATATCACTGACTTGAGAAATAAGGCTAAAACGAGCAGATTTGGTGATTTCAAAGATGAGTTAATAAAAGACAGGCTTATGTATGGTGTTAATAGTACTGCAGTGAGAACGATTTTACTTCATGACAGTGATTTAACATTGAACAAAATCATAGAGATTTATGAAATCCATGAGCTCACAGAAAGGTGCACAAGTATGCTTGCAAGTGATAAGAGCGTGGTTTCAGCACCCTCTAAAGCAAATGTAGATAGCATGCAGCACATGGCAAGCAGAAATAGTCCTAAGCACATGGCAGCTGCAACCCTGGCAGGTCTTCCTAGGAAAACTTGTAACTTTATAGTAAGTTCCAGGACTAGCTCAGTAAAATGGACATGCTGTTTGCAGTATAAGGGTGAGTCAACAAAACCCAAGTCAAGTCGTCTTGTTAACTGTCATAATTGTTGAACCAACCATTAGTCTAGAAGAGAGAAGTGCTTAGCATTTGGTCAAGAATGCCACAACTGTGAAAAATCGAATCATTTTCAAAAGTTCTGTAAATCAAGTAAGCCTTATTTAGTTAAGAAAGGTCACTCAAGAAAGCAAGTTGGTCATTTAGAGAGCTGCAACCCTACTTTTCATGTAGATGGTGTATCGATGGTTGGTGAAAAGGTTAATGCAGTCGATTTGTTGTCAAAGAACAACGTATTTAGTACTTTCCTGATCAATGGTAAACCCACAGACCTCAAAACAGACACTGGTTCAAAGTGTAATGTAATGTGATGTCAGCAGAAACATTTGCTTAAGTGAGGGCTGGTGAGCAACTTAATTTGGCCAATTGTGCAAAGCTTGTTGCTTATGGAGGTGAGGAGATTCAAACCGATGGGTCAGTAGTGCTTTCATGCAATTCGGCTGGGAACAGCTACAGCTGTAAGTTTATGTAGTCAAAAGACCTGTGCACTCATTATTAGGTCTCAGTGACAGTTTAAGAATAAAACTGCTTTCTTTTACAAAAGAAGTACATCATGTAAGCACATGTCCCTGTTCCAGCTTTGATGATGCTATTTTCTCAGAGTATGCTGATGTTTTTGATGACAAGCTAGGCAAACATACAGATGTGTACTCCATGAAAGTAGATCCAGATGTCAGTCCAGTGGTCAGACCAGCAAAAAGAGTTCCAGTAGCTATACAGGACAAAGTCAAGATCCAGTTAGACAAAATGGTGCAGCAAGGTATGATTTGTCCAGTCACAGAACCAACTGAGTGGGTGTCTTGCATGGTAGCTGCTCATAAGAAAAATTCAGATGAAATCACAACATGCACTGATCCAAGAGACTTGAACAAGACATTAAAGAGACCTCATCATCCTTTATGTACAGTCGAGGAATTTGTTACCCTTATGCCAAATGCCACTGCTTTTTCTGTCTTAGATGCAAAGTGTTCATTTTGGCAAGTAATACTTGATCAGAAATCTTCACTACTGACTGCATTCAGTACCCTGTTTGGTAGATGCAGATTCCTCAGGATGCTTTTTGGAATAAATTTTGCCAGTGAAGACTTTTAGCGTGCAATGGAGCAAATTTTTTTCAGGTTATTCGTGTGCACTAATAGTGGATGATTTACTGGTTGGAGCAATGGTGAAACAGAGCATGACAAAAACTTCAGGAAAGTTGTGGACAGAGCACGTGAAGTGAACTTAAAGCTCAATCTTCTGAAATGTAAATTCAGACTATCAAAAGTTACTTATGTAGGTCATTTATTTACTGGTACAGGTTTACAACCAGACCCTTCCAAACAAGCAGCCATTCTTGAGCTGTCTGATCCAGACAATGTCCAAGCCCTACAACATTTTCTTGGCATGGTAACTATTTGGACAAATTCATCCCTGAGCTTAGTGAGTTATCAGTGCCTTTAAGAGAGCTGACATGAAAAAATGCTGCATGGTCATGAACAACACCAGAGAACATTTGATAACCTCAAACAGCAAATTGCCAATTCTCCTACATTAGGGTACTATGATGTCCACATATCAGTAGTTATTTCCTGTGATGCTTCAAAGTTCAATCTTGGTGCAGTTATTCTTCAAGACCGTAGACCTGTTGCCTATGCAGCTAGAACTCTTACCCAACTGAGATGCAGTATGCTCAGATTGAGAAGGAACTTTTGGCAATTATGGACTCATGCTCGAAGTTAAGTTCCATGATTATATTTATGGCCAATCTATCCAAATCGAAACTGATCAACCCTAATCACTATTTTAAAGAAGCCTATGCATTCAGCTCCAGCAAAACTGCAAAGAATGATGCTTGGATTACAAAAGTATAATTTCAAAATGGTCTACACATAAGGTAAACTTCTTTATCTGGCTGATGCCTTATCCAGATCGCACAGAAATTCTACGGAACAACTTGATGCAGAGAATTTTGACTTTGATGTCATGTAAGTGCATAATTTTTCTACCATGAGACTTGATGAGCTGAGAGATCATACAAAGACTGATCCAATTTTGCAAAAGCTCAACCACTTCATCAATGTAAGATGGCCGTCAAAGCATTCCTGTGTACTGCCAGAAGTGCAACCTTATTTTCCATACAGAGATGAGATGTGGATGGAAGATGGCATTACTTTCAAAGATCCCAGATTTATTGTTCCTACTTCCTTACAACATGAATACATTCAGATTTTGCATCGTGGCCACCCAGGTTCTGACTGTACTAAAAGAAGGGTATGAGGACTAGTATTTTGGCCTTCTCTATCGAAAGATATTGATAAAGTGCTTTCTTCTTGTTCAGTATGTTAGTACCACCAAGTACTTGCTCGACACAGCACAGTAAATCAGAAGCCACGAACTGCTGCAGTAAAAAATCCTTTTATTTAAAAACCATCCAACAATGTAAACAGGTAAAGTTGTTAAGCGCTTTCATCTAGTGCTCCTAGATTTCATCAGAACATTGATTTGATGTATCCTAGCTATTAAATAGTTAGTTTACCCGCCAAAAATACTAATGAATTGGCTTAATTGGTTGTTCCAATATATTGTGTTTTTAAAGCTCTAAATACAATTAAAAACCATATTATTGTTATACTACGTGAAAACCATACAGATAACTATGTACAATTTATATATACTATCTTAAATACATCAACAATAATTTATGCAGTAATCATCATGTTTTTTGTGCTCTTATACAAGATGAATAATGACTTCCTTACAACATGAATACATTCAGATTTTGCATCGTGGCCACCCAGGTTCTGACTGTACTAAAAGAAGGGTATGAGGACTAGTATTTTGGCCTTCTCTATCGAAAGATATTGATAAAGTGCTTTCTTCTTGTTCAGTATGTTAGTACTAAACTGCATTTGCAAAAAGTGCAACTTCAGCTAAGCCATATTCCTGAATTACCTTGGTCAACAGTAGCCACTGAAATATTTGAGTGGAACAATCAGCATTACTTAATGTTGGTAGACTCTTATTCGAACTGGTTTGAGATCAATTGCTACCTAACCTAACATCCAGTGCTGTTATTACTAAGATGAAATGTCATTTGTCAGTCCATGGTAGTCCACACAAAGTTATTTCTGACAATGGTACCCAGTTTACCAGTCAATTGTTTCAGAGATTTGCTAAAGAGTGAGACTTTATCCATGTTACTGATAGTCCTGTGTACCCACAGTCAAACGGCCTTGCTAAACGTGCAGTACAGAGTGCAAAGCAATTACTGGAGAGGTCAAAGCATGACAATACCAATATCTTCTTGAATTTATTGAATTTCAGAAGTATACCCTGTGACAACCTACTTGGCTTGCCTGTTCAGAGACTTCTATCTAGGCAAACCAGAACAACCTTGCCTATCAATTCTAGTTTGTTTGGTGCCTAATGCTAAAAACAACAGAGCAATTAAATCCCAACTTTTTAAAAAAGCATTCTTCTCAGAAGTCAAGCTATGTTAAAATGAGCAGATTTCTGTGTCCATTGAAAGGAGAGACAGTGAGAATGCAAATGGTGAAAGGCTTTGATTGAATTGGTCAAGTGAGAGTTATATGTGACGAGCCAAGATCCTACTTAGTGGAGTATGAGGGAATAGAATACATGAGAAACCACAGACATCTTCTACCTGTGTCAGAAAAGATATTGCAGCATCATACCTGTGATATAGACTCTAAATCTCAGAGCAACTCAGACAATATTCATACCAAAGAACATGTCTCAATATCCACTTCCATTCCTGATGATGTCCCAGGTGACCACAAAGTTGAACAGTCTGTGAAGACAGTCCCCGCTGCTAGATCCAGTTCTGACTTTTATGTTACATAATCAGGTCGTATTTCAAGACTTACTGTAAAATACACAGCAACCTGGACATAATTGTTTTATATGTGTCTGATTTTTGTATGATTGCATGTCAAAGAATTAGTTCTGCATAACTGCATGTCAAAAGATCATTTCTGTATAATTGCATCTCATTCAATACTGGCATTTGATATATGCGCTATTTCTCAAACAGGTAGGATGTAGAAAAGAGCATGTGTCTGTATCTTTAAAAAGTGTTTCCAGATGTAGGCAACTGCATATAAATAGTGAGCATGTGAAGTAACAGCAGCCAGCTTTCTTTTTTTGTTTTTAAACAGTGAGCATGTGCAAGCAGCAGTGTCATTTTGAGAGAACAACTAGTGTGTTAACATGTATAGTGGGATGGTCAGTCTGTTTATAAGTTTATTTAAGTTTAAGTTACAAAGCCTCATTCCTGATGTGTTTGTGTGTAATAAAGCTGCCTGAACTGAACCCACAACCACTTGTCTGTCTTATCCTGACCAGATGAACGATGAGGCTTTTTAGTGATTTGCAATTGTGTTTTAAAAGGATTATTTGTAGCAAATTTTTCCATTTTGTTATAGGCTATCTCTAGTTTATTTTTGATGGTTAAGATTTGTAACGATGGGTGAGGCATAGAGTAGAGATGGAAATAGGTATGTTTGTTCAGTGTTTTTTCTGGCATTATTAGAGAGCAATTTCCTAGCCCTGTAGAGAGATCCTTGTTTCTGTTTTTTTTTTTTTTGATAGCTAGGAGTAGGTGTTCATCATATCTAAGATTATCATCAAGCTTTACTCCAAGGAGTTTTGCCTGTGTGACATATTCTATTTTTGTTTTGTTGGCTAATAGGATGTGAAAAGATTGTTTCTGGTTTGAGTAGTTTTAGGGGTGAAAGGCATCAGTTGTGTTCTTTTAGCATTTAAGATCAAGTCTGTGCTATCTAGCTAGGCTTCTCTGGCTAGAAAGGCCTTTTGAGTGTTTTCATGTAGGGAGGTTAGTGTTTGGGCTGAGCAGATGAGAGAGACATCATCTGAATATTGTACCAGGGTAGCTTGTTTAGTGGTGGAATGTAGATTGTTGACAAAGATATTGAAAAGTAGCAGTAGTAGAATTGATCACTCATGGACACTGACTGTGAGGAATTTATAACAGTCTTGTTGCCATTTCATAGCTTGTTTCCTATTGGATAAGTAATTGTGGAACAAGATTAGTGATGGGGTATTGAGGCATAGAGAGGCTAGTTACTCAAGGAGTTTCTGGTGTGAGATGGTATCAAATGCTTTAGACACATCTATGAAGGCTGTTAAGACTAGGTTACCATTGTTTTGGAGGTGATTGAGTTTATAAAGTTTAAAAGGGCAATAGTCTTATAATTAGAATGAAAGCCATGTTGATTCAAGGAAAGTAGGCTATGGAAAGTGAGGTATTTGAACAAATGGATGTGGATACATTTTTCTAATTTTTTGGATAGGGTGGGAGGATGGTTATTGGACAGTAGTTGGTTTGATATGTAGAATTTTTGTCTTTATGTAGGAGTATGATGTATGATATTTGTCAGATGGGGATGTGTATTTTTATGTATCTATTGACAAGTATGGCAATTGGGAATGCTATAGCTTCTGTTACTATTCTCTGGTACTGTGCTCGTAATTTGTTGACTGCCAATGGGTTAGTTTCATTTTTAGTAGGTTTTTTTTTTTTATTGTTGAGTTGGGTACACTATGAAGTTTAAAAAGCACTTTGTTATTCGTAGGAGGTTGTAAAATAGTGAGGGGTGAGGTGGAGTTTTGTTAGTGATACAATATAATTTAAAAAGTTAGTGTGCAATTGAGTTGCTGTATTACCTGAATATTAGTTGGGGAGTAGAGAGATCCCTGGGGTTGAGTGGTGGGTGACTTTAAGAACTGCCAGAACAATAAGGAGTTATTTTGGTGGTATTTTGTAGGTTTCTAAAATACTCTTTCTCGTTATAAAGTTTTTATATTTTCTGAGCTCCCTGAGATATGTATAATCTTGCAGGGTTAACTAAGTTTTATTTTTTGTATATGTTTTCCAGGCCTGTTCTATATTTAACAGTAGCTGCTTAGTAATCTTTGTTAGTCAGGGTGCTGGAATGGATTTGACTCTCTTGTTTCTGAGTGGGGCCTGCTTATTTAGGATGGTTAATAAGATAAGATTAAAATAAGCAACTGCTTTATCTAGTGATAATCTTTTTAGGCAGTTCAAGTTATATTGCTTTAGAGTTGTTAAATGCATTCAGGGTTGAAATTCTGCAGATTACAGACTTGTTTGTATATTACTTCCTCCTGAAAGTTTAGCTACAGTCTGACATTTTTCATTTCTCCAAGTCTTTTGGGTTTCTAATACCATGATGGGAATGGACCCCATTCCCAAGTCAAAGTACGATTAAAGTTCATGAAATTAGTATTGCTTCACTCTTTGATGTTAGCCAAAAGTGCTCTTCGCAGCACCCACAATGTGCCCAGTAATGACTCCTTCTGCAATTCGTATGGTGTTACATGAATTGGTAGCATATCTAAATACGATTGCACATTCTTTTTTATAAGACCCGTTGCTCCTACTACTATTGGAACTGTCTGGGTATCTTTCTTCCACATGGCTCTCATTTCTGCCTGCAGCTCAAGGTATTTTATGACTTTGTGTCTCTCTGTATTCAAGACACTGTAGTCACTGGATGTGGTGATTTCAATGATCAATGCTACTTTTGTCTTCTTTTCTTCGACCACTATATCCAGTTTTCTAGCATCTATCTTTTGATCTGTTGGTATTGGATGATCCCATGTGATATAAACTTCATTATTTTCTATGATTCTTTGTGGCTCATGTTTCCAATGTTTTTCAGCCACTTTGATACCATAATGTTTGCACAATCTCCAGTGTAACAGTCTCTCCACATTATTATGCCTTTCAGTATACAGACCCTCTGCCATTAGTGCATCACAATCAGCAACAAGGTGCATGACTGTTTCCAATTTGGATTTACAAAACCTACATATGTCTGTTTCTCCCACATGTTCAATGAACTTTGTGAACCAGCATGTACGTAGCCCACTATCTTTGGCTGCCAATACTAACCTTTCATTTCTTGATGTGAATTCACCTCTCCTTAACCATTCCTGCATTTGTTCTTGATCGACATGAGGCTCTTCTAGAAGTTTTCTATACTTGCAACTATATTTATGTTTTTTCGACATTTCTTGCCTTCTCAGCTGGTCCTTCACCTTATATTTTTTCTTTTGTTTGTTTTTTAGCACATTCAGTTGCTGCCTGTTTTTTAATCTACTTCTGGTTTGATTTCCATTCCTGCTTGACCTCAATATGCTTCTGCTAAATAAAGCAGAGATGTCATCTTAGATTTATTCAAGTCATGTTTCAGAACTTTCACTACATTTGGATCTTGTAAGGTCAGTAGGTATGTGCGCAGTCCCACAGTTACAGATCTATACATGTAATCAGTTTCAAGGAGGCCCATCCCTCCTTCGGAATGGGGAATATATGATCTTGTTATACACTGGTTTTTATAAATCATTTGGTCAGCATGAAGCATCCTTCTTGTTTTAATATCAACTCTATCCAACACTTTTTGGGGCCAGTCAATCACTCCAAAACATAAGTTAGGACAGGAAGAGCAAACTGATTTATGGCTTACTTAGATCTTGTTCCTAGATGTCAATGCTGTTTTCAGGATTAAGTTAAGTAATTAAGCATAGGAGGTTAGATGGTCATTCATAATGTCTGGTAAGATTCTGGTGGCACTGATGTTGTGGGGATTATTTGAAAGAATCAACTTTAGTGTGTTTTGTTTGGGGGGGGGGCATTTGTTTTGCAGGTCCTGTAATGACATTTAATAGTTGTGAGAATGCAAATAAGTTTAGATCATGTGAGGTATTTGTTATTTGCTTCAACTCAATGTTTGCATCACCTAAGATTATGGTCCCTTTATTATATTATTCTACAGCCAATGAACAGCTTCTTCAATTGTGGCTAAATTATTTCCAGGGGAGAGGTATAGTCCTACTCGGCAGAATAATCTATTGTTACTGATTCTGAGTAGGGTAAATAAAATGTTATCATTTTGAAATGTTGGACTAGTTTGGGGATGTTGGATTACTTCTAGGGTGTTTTTGAAAATTAAATTAAAAAGGTTGTCTGACCTGATTATGTTATATCTGTGGGGGGGGGGCTTTGTTACTAGATACTTTGTTAATAGTGCATTTTCCTTTTTCTTTTTTTTTTTTAGACTTTCCACCTAGTAGATGATGTTACTATTAGAAACTGGAGATTAAACAATATGTTTTCCTAATGTTTATTTGCAAGATATACTATTGTTATCTAAGTAACTTTTGGGTGGAAGAAAAATTATATTGGTTCAGTACTTCAGTCTCTTATGATTATGAATTGAACATTAATCATGATTTAAAGGTTCTTTTTCACTTGGGGATGGTTCTTGGTTATAGATGACTGATCTCATCAAGTATACTGACAACATTTTCAGGAAAGTGGATGGTGATGCACTATAAAATATTTAAATTAACTGTCTTCAGCTGAAAGAGAAGAAAACAGGCAGTGTAAGACATAATTAGCAGGGGAAGGGAGAGAATTAGACTTAAACTGTGTTTAATATTGGAAAGAAGTATACAGGTTAAGAAGGTATACACACACATAGCCATATTTCTACCACAGGATGGGGATGTAGCTTTCTTTATGGAGCAGTTTACCAGGATGGAGACCAGAAATGCTTGGGCATCTGTTGCAATTTTTAGATATTCATAGGGGTTATCTTGGAGATGTATGTTGGGTTTTATTAGGTTAAGTAGTTTTTTGATAGTGTATGTAGACTGAGCTAAAAGAAAAGCATGGTTGCAGGTTAATTGTTAAGACAAAAATGGAGTTTTGCATGAGAGGTGCCATTGCATGAAATGCTGAGTAATGGAAGATCAGTACATTTGGAGGTTATTTAGAGTATTATTTTGATCATTTGATAAGTTGTCATTATTTATTGATTTATTATTTATTTTTTATTTATGTATTGTTTATTACTATTATTATTATTTATTTATTGTTAATTTTTATTATTTTGATTTTTTTAGATCAATTTCGGAGCTGTTTAATTTTATATAGGTGTGAGTTAAAGTTAAACCTTTTCCACTATGTCCATTTTTTGTCCTGTTTTTTTCTTTAAAAATCTAAATTTAGAGAAACCAAATAATCCAAAAAAAGCACAAACGGCTTGAAAACAGGAGTAACACCAAACAATTTATTAAACAAAAGTAAGCTCTTTCGTCTGTTGACCATAACCAGACTTCTTCAGACAATTTCAAACAACCAAATGAAACACTTTTATATACACTTGCTAGACTAATTAATCAATTGCACCCTAATTGCATTTAATTAATATTACAATTGAAATTAATTAATATAAGCAACCCAAAACTCTGTTAAGCCTAAAAAGTGAAACCCAACTAAGAAATCACATTTATTCTATCCACAGCAAGTAGGCAAATACACTAATATATAAATAGCTATATATATATATATATATATATATATATATATATATATATATATATATATATATATATATAACAATATATATGATATATATAAAATATATGGAAAATATATATATGCATACAAAGAAAATTTTTACATGGAAATTCATAAATATAAAAATGAAAAAATATGTAAAAATGTTTATACACAAATATTAGTACCATTAAAATAACCCACATTTACCTATCAAAACATTCAGTTTAAGCTTACTAGAAATGGATATTACATTGTTGAGTCCAGGTGGGAAGTAGGCATTTAAAAAATCTTGCCACCAAGTTTCTTTCTCCTCAAGATGTAATTTCTAGGGTCCCCCCTGGCTTCACACTTGATTTGTTGGATAACCAGGAACTTAAATGTATGGTTGGGAAATGCATTTAGATGTCTATACAAGGCATTTTTTTCATCCTGTTGACGAATACGCTGGGCAAGTTTACGTTGTGTTTTCCCAATATAAAAGGCTGGACACTGGGAAAAAACAGCAGCATAAACAACAGCATGGGTATGGCAATTGTATTTACCCTTGACCATTATTTTTTTTTTAACAAATAGTAATCACAGATGTTCTCAGTATGTGCCTACATTGATGGCACATACCGCAGGGTGCCATACTCCCCCCAGTTACAATAGCTAAAGGTTTTTCAAGCAGGCATTTGATGTTCCTGCCTTTCCAAAATACAAAATTAGGATGTGTTTCAACAGTATCCAACATAGCCTGTTCACATGTGAGAATGACCCAATTTTTTCTTACTATATCTTGCGCAATATGACTGTCACTAGCATATGTACAAATAAAGGGGCATATGATCTCCTTAACAACACCCATGCCCCTTTGTGAATTCCCATTGGTAGACATACCTTCCCCATAATTTATATTATTGGTTCTAAAAGGCAACAGATGTTGATCATGCCTTATCATATCATGGCTTTCCAATAAAGCGACATAAAAAACATTGTTTCTTTTGTTTATGACCTCTTGTTTAATACTGTACACCAGAACTACAGGATATCCCCTATCAAGGAACATTTTACTCATAAAGTCACATTCCAGTAAAAGTCATCAAACAATGAGACCATCCGGGCAGCTCTAACAAACTGTCCCTTAATAATCCCTTGCTTGACATGCATAGGATGACTGCTAGAATAATGGTGCATACTGTTAGAATATGTGGGCTTAATAAAAGTTGTTGAAAAACCTTTAGCTACTGTAACTGGGGGGAGTATGGCACCCTGCAGTATGTGTCAACAATGTAAGCACATACTGAGAACATCTGTCATTACTATTTGTGACAAAAAAATCATGGTCAAGGGTAAATATGATTGTCATACCCATGCTGTTGTTTACGCTGCTATTTGTTCCCAGTGTCCAGCCTTTTATATTTTGGAAAACACAGCGTAAACTTGCCCAGCATATTTATGAACATTTTTACGAGATTCATCAACAGGATGAAAAAAATGTCTTGTATAGACATTTAAAGGCATTTCCCAACCATACATTTAAGTTCCTGGTTATCCAAACAAGTCAAGTGTGAAGTCGGGGGGGGGACCCTGGAAATTACATCTTGAGGGGAAAGAAGCTTGGTGGCAAGACCTTTTAAATGCCTACTTCCCACCTGGACTCAACGATGTAATATCCATTTCTAGTAAGCTTAAATTGAAAGTTTTTGATAGGTAAATGTGGGTTATTTTATTAGAGTGTAATTAATTAGAGTGTAATTGATTAGGATGGCTGCAGTAGTGCAGCAGTTAGCACTGCTGCTTCACAGCAAGAGGTTCTCTGGTTCAATCCTTGGCTGGGGTGCCTTCTGTGCAGAGTCTGCATGTCCTCCCTGTGGTCGTGTGGGTTTCCTCCAGGTGCTCCGGTTTCTTCCCACATCCCAAAGACATGCTGTAGGTGGATTGGATACTCTAAATTGGCCCTAGGCATGAGTTTGTGTGTGTGTGTGTGTGTGTGTGTGTGTGTGTGTGTGTGTGTGTGTGTGTGTGTGTGTGTGTGAGCCTTCCGTGGAAGGTTGGGTGCCGGGCTGGCAACTCCACACTGTAAAACTCCACTGCCAATCATGAGCAGGCAGGTGATCAGCTGTGGTGAACCCTAACCGGGAAAAGCCAGAAGAAGAATGTAATTGATTAATTATTCTATCAAGTGTGTATAAAAGTGTTTCATTCGGTTGTTTGAATTTGTCTGAAGAAGTCTGGTGATGGTCACCAGATAAAAGTGCTTACTTTTGTTTAATAAATCGTTTGGTCTTACTCCTGGTTTCAAGCCATTTGTGCTTCTTTTGGATTATTCTGTTTTTTCATTACTTGTTTTGTTTGCCTTGGTAGCTATGGCGTTGGATTTGTTTTGATTCTTTTATTTCTAAAAAGGGCATAGGTGTTAAAGATATTAAGGAAGGTGTTGTTGAATAGGGTTACTGCTTAGTCTAGAGAGACTGTGTAGTGGTTTCCAATTAAAGTGTTTTAAGTTTGAGATAAACGTTTCCTTACTGACACCTGCAACATTTCAGGCTTGAGTGTACCAATGTTCTTTTTGTGAGGAAGTGTGGCTTCTGATTATAAATGTATGTAAGTGGTCACCGAGGATACCAGGGAGAGAGCCATTAGAGATGATGTGGTAAACTAGTCAGAATACAGTGAATGGCAGATTTTCTTATGTTATGTGGAATGGAGATAACCCAGGTGAGGTCATATGGGTTTAATGCGTCATTTGAGGAATTATTGTTAAGTGACAACAAGCGGATATTGAAGTCTCCTAGTATACATAAGAACTTGTGCTTATTTAGTCTGAGACAAGAGATGAGAATTTCAGCCATGTTTAGAATAGGCGGGGATAAAGGACAGAAGGCTATATCTGACTTGTTTAATCTAAGAATGTTGTAGCATGCAGGAAGGATTTCTTCATTTTTCACTTCCTATTTTATTCATAGGTTCATAGCTTCATAGGTTGGTACTAGGCTATCAGCCCTAGGGCCTATACAAGCCTAGCCATAACAATTCCCTGGCTATTTCTTCCCACATTATTTACTTTCCTGGACCCCTGTCTAGCAGGGCGACTGACGTGATCCCTGGGGTGAATTTCCTTTCTCCCATCCAATCGTCAAGGTTCCTCTTGAAGAGGTCCAAAGAGGCACTCTGCTTGACATGTATGGGCAATCTATTCCAGAGTCTGCGGAGTCTCTGGGTCAGGAACCTATCCCTCCAGCATGTTTTGTTTATTGTGATGACAAGGTTTAGATCCCTGAAGCGTGTAGCTCTGAGGGATTGGGATTTCTTTAAGTGTAGCATGTCCAACAGCTCTGGGTTTGACATGGCCTTGTATGTTAAGCAGAGATCGCCTCTGAGTAGACGATATGTGACAGAGTATAGCTGGAGTTTTTAAGGTGGTCAGCGTAGGGCATCTGCTTTAGGCCTGTGATTCTTTTAGTGAGGTATTTCTGAGGCCTTTCCAGTTGTTGCAGATGTCTTGAGAGGTACATACCAAATGGGGCATTGTATTCTATAATGGGTCTAATGAGGGATGAGTACAGTGGGACAATGACCTCCTTTTTCTGGATGAAAAGCCCTTCATGATGAGGTGTGCCACATAGAAGGATTTCCTGACTGTTGTGGCGATGTGGTTATCGAAGGTGAGACCACTGTCCACCTGTGTCCCTAAGTCTCTTATCACACTTTCTGTGTTTAGTGTACTGCCACCTATATGGTAATTCATGGATACATGTTTTTTCCCAAAGGGGATAACAATACATTTCTTGGCATTGAGCTTGAGCCCATGGCTCTGGCACCAAGGATCTGTTTCTGTAAGGCCCTTTTGTAGAGTATCCACATCATTTGGGGATTCAATAATGGCTCCCAGTTTGCAGTCATCTGCAAACTTTGTTAGCCAGAGTCCCTAAGTGTTGACCTGTACTTCAGAGAAGTAGATACCAAACAATAGCGGCCCCAGGACTGAACCCTGAGGTACTCCACTTGTCACTTGTCTGGAGATGGATTTGGAGTCGGCTACTTTTACAGTGTGGGCTCTATCAGTAAGCCATTTAGCAACCCATTGGGTGACATAGGGATTAATGCCCAACTTAGTAAGTTTATCTATGATTCCAGAGTGAGGGATGGTGTCAAAGGCCTTGGCAAGGTCTAGATAGGCTGTGTGAACCACCTTACCCTTGTCCATGGCTCTGGAGACTGATTCAAAGAAGTCAATCTGGTTCAGGAGACAAGATCGGCCCTTCACAAACCCAAACTGGGTGGGGTCCAGTGTTTGAAGGTTGCCAATGTCTTTGTTTATAAGTTCCATGATAATACGCTCCATGGCCTTGCAGATAAGGCTTGTCAGACTGATGGGACGGTAGTTTCTGGGATCCAAGGTGGATCCCCCCTTGTGGATTGGGATAACTGTAGCTCTGCACCACTCAGTGGGCATGAAACCTGAGGTGAGGCTATGATTAAACATGACACTTAGGTGAGGTGCCAGTTCATATTGTAGTTCATGTAGTACACAGCCCGGGATGTCATCTGGTCCCATGGATGCTGTATTCTTGGCTTTAGAGAGTGCGTTTTGTACCTGTGTGGCCGTTATTACTGGAATTTGGCAATCTTCCGGTATTGAGATGGGCCATTTAGAGGGTGAGAGGGGGGGTGAAGTTGGCACTGAATCGATCTGCCAGGATATTGGCAATATCCTTTGCATCAGTATATTTAATACCATTCTGTTTTAGCTCAGAGCAGATCTGAGCATTGCCATTTAGATTCTTGACATAGTTATAGAATGCTTTGTGGATGTCTTTGGAATCTTTGGCAATTTTAGCCATGTTTCTGTCACTATGATGATGATAGGTGGATAGTGTGGAATTCTATAGTTTTATTGCAAATACTGCACAGGTTAAGATTATAGTGGTTTAGTCTCGAACAGTTGGTTGTTCTTGTGGGCTTGAAGTTGTTTGGGTTTAAGGTGGATGCATTGTAGTTTAGTGGTGTTGTTGCTGAACCTGGGTTTGGGTGTATATCACTACAGAGAAATGCCAGGAGATGTGATCATAGGCACTGTGGGAAAAGGCTTTTCTTTAGCTTTAAGGTATAGGTTAAATTTCTAAAGTTTAGATATGTGGGTAAAGTAGTTTATTTTACATATATGAAGGACAGTAGGGTTAATTAAGGAAGCAGCTATGGAGAAATGGTTATGCTAGTTACTTACGCTTTCCCTTAGTGTGCCAAGATAGGGTAGATGTGATGTTGGATGCAGGTGAAATATGGTGGTGAAATGTGTCAACAGTAGTAGTGATGGGAGTAAGAAAGGAGACAATATGCTGCATTTTTAAGAGGTGCCGTTGGATTTGTAACAGCAGTGGCTGTATAGAACTTATTCTAGGTGTAATTTTACTTCCAGGAAACAGACAGAGGTATAAAGAAATGGCAGTGAGGGTGATGGAAGAGTAGTTACATATAGGCAGTTGAAGGGAAGGATGTTTTTTGTCAGGTATAGTTTTAGAGAGAGGGACGAGTGAGTGTTGTAGTGTAGTAGTCTAAGGTGAGGAAAGGAGAATATACTGGTTTGACAGGTAGACCTGGGTTTTAGCTGTAGATAAAAGAAATGTTGAGGCAAGTATCATGTTTTGGGGCTGCTTCAGAGAGAAGTGATATGACTAGAGAGTGAAAGGGAATGTTGGTTGTTTTAGGAAGCAGTTTCTTATGGTGATTGGATTTATGTGGCTTGTTGGTGAAGTACAATGTCATAAAAGTTATCAGAGGGGCAGGAGTGGGGTGGGATACATATTACTTATTTATTCTTTGTTGATTTACTCTCACTAGGCTAGTAGCCTATTTTTAAGGGAGATCTGTTGTGGTATTTATATTTCATTTAGACTAGGAGGGGTTATTGGGTGTGTGATGAAAGGAGATACTGCCAGCCCAGCTAGCTGGAATTTTATACATAATTATATGTCATTTGTGAATATCAACATGATTTATGTTTGTGTGTGTGTGTGTGTGTGTGTGTGTGTGTGTGTGTGTGTGTGTGTGTGTGTGTGTGTGTGTGTGTGTGTGTGTGTGTGTGTCAGCTACTTGGATAGGGACATGAAGCACTGGTTGGACAGAGTGTTGAAGGACTTGGCTTGGAACCTTGGCTAAGGACTCAACCCTATAGCTATGCTAGTGGGGAGTCTTACTGGGGATCTGGAGAAAGAAGGAGAAACCAGCCTTGGACTGACTGTAGTCCCTGTATGCCCTTAAGTAAAATTGCACTTGATGCAGAGAGCTGCATCTGGAAATACTGTGTGTGTACTTGTTATCCTCCCAATGTACATCCCCCACTAGTGCTAGTGGAGAGGACTAAGGCTCCTTGATTACTGCTGCCAGTGGTGGGGCAGTACAGGGTGTTAGTGCATGAGGTGGAGAAAGTGGTTTGGTCAAATGTTATAGTGATAGAGTGTGGGGTGGAGGTGTTTAGGTATAAATCTGGAGAAAGTAGGGTCACTTGGGAATTCCAGGCAAGGTAGTTGAGTGGAGTCAGTTTATGCATAGTGGGGGTGAATGGAACATTGCCCACAGCCAGCAGAAACCTGTGCTGCCATAAAAGTATCAGAGAAAAGGTTATTATCTTAGGATGGAATAAGATGGAGAGGCAAGATCAGCTTGTAATGTAAATGTGACCTCCAAAAGCAAATAATTGAAAGGCAATGAGTACATGTTAATATAAGAAAAAGTAGAGGGATAGTGGCTTAGATCTTCAGATTGTTATTTATTATTGTCCTTCAGTTGTACACCACACTAGTCTGGGCTGTAAATATGCATATACTGCGCATTTAAGTACATACACTGCGCACAACAGCTGTGTGATGTTATGACTTTCCAGAGAATGAGAAGGAAGCCATTGGTTCTTTTACTTGATAGAGATGGGCAGGAAGTTTTGTTTTTTACAGAGAACAGAAGTGTAGGATGAGAAAAAAAAAACAGTAAGATAAGGGTTAGAAAGACATTAAGAATATTCAAAGTAACAGAGGTTTAGAAATGTTAACAGAATTATGTGGCATTGCACTCACTTCTTGCTTCTACTGGATGTCATCTGCCTTACATGAAATAGAATGGCAGCAGAAAGGATACCCAGTGCAGAAGAGTTGAAATAGAGCATAAATTAGTTCTGGGCATCGCAGACTGGCTGCAGTTGAAATATATCATTCTTTGCAGTCTGAAGTTATGCAGAAAGGTTTCAGTATTACTATTGCTTTCTTTATAGCATGGCATCCTGGCAACTGGTCTGTTGTTACCTTCCTACCAGCATAAACACATCATTTTGTACATGTATTACTTAGAAGAGCTACTCTTTGGCACTAACAGAGATAACCTCAGTAGTAGGACAGAGTACCAGTAATGCCTGACTAGTGACGTTAAAACTTAATTAACAGCTTATTAGCAGATACTCAGAGAAAATGCAATGTTCAGCATATTACAAGATGTTCATACTACAAATATCAACAGCAATATTGAATATTCAATGCCTCTTTTTAGGATACCATTAACAAGCTGCATATTAAAAGCAATTCATTTGCTTACTAGATTTTAGCATAAAATTTAAACAGTGCAACAAGACTGCATGATATCTAAAGACTAACAGATGTTATTCTTTAGACTAAAAATCCATCTTTCATGTTGGTAATTGTTTATCTATGGCACATTTATGATGTTTATCTATTTACTTATTACATTAAATATGAAAGTGCACAGCTGAGGATGCCAAGTAAGATGTGTATTTTAAAAAGGTGCCATTACTGGGAAAACCATTAATGGAAAAACCAAAAGGATAGTGTAGTCATGGTTCCCAGTAGTGACATACTTCTGCCTGTGCTCAGCAGAAACCTGAGCTGCCTTAGAAAAAAAAGCAGTATCAGGGAAGCAATTTTAGATAAAGAGATAAGGTCAGGCTGCAAATGTGACCTCAGTTTCAGTGGCAGGAGAAAGGTAGCCTGGTCTGTTTCAGTTAGAAAACACACAAGGAGGCTTAAAGTGAGAATTATTGTTATGCCTAGTTGGTACCATTTCATTTTTGTCTAACTTAAGTGTATTTGTACATTAAAAAGCATGGGCTTGCAATTCTGATGATATTAGCAAGGTAGTTTGGTCTGTCTGAGTTAAGAAACACACAAGGAGACTTAAAGTTCAGATCACTTCATTGGGCAGCAGGCTTTTAAGTTTGTTTACTCACTTTTCTTTGAGTCTATAAATTCCGCTGCTTATTGCACAGTGGCACGTAACAATGCCTTGTATACATACAAGCCCATATTAATTACAATTTCCATAATAAAACTTCCCCTGTAGCATACCTCTCATCCTCTTAGAGCAAGAAATCTGGACAAAGCCATTAATAATAGGGAGACAAAGACCCAAAAATAGATGCACTTTTTAAATATTGCTCTTACAAACTTAGAAAATTGATAGACAGGTTTTGCATTAGCATGAATCTTTCTGAAGGGTATAAAGTCTGAAACTCAAATGTCTGTCATTATTTTTTTACTTTAACCCTGAATGATTTGCCAGTGATTTGCCAGAAAACCACAATTTTATACTTAATGGACTAAAAATATGGGGTCAAAATTTGGACATTCTGTGAAAATCTGTTCAGTTGAGAGATATGCGCAGCTTTACTCAGAAGTCAGTTGTGCAAACAGCAACTTACTTGTGTGCTGAGCAGCACAGCCACACGACTTCAGTCATACATTACCTAGCTGTAGTTTTTAACTTTATTGCACCTAAGTTAGCCTGCTGTACCTCCCATTTGTAGTTCACCAAAAAAAGACCTGACATCAGGGATGTGGACTTTCTCAGTTTCTCGTCTAGAAGTTTGGTAGATATAGGCATCTTAAAACAATGCAAGAATTATCTCTTGTTCACTGACAACCAACTAATCTTTTGAAAAATGGATACAATATGTGAAATATGTAATTATACAATGTCACTGGAGGCAAGAGCCATGCACAAAAACATTCAAAGTAGTCAGGTTGTCGGCAATGTGAGCATTAGACTCACCATGCATAGTACCGACTCGAAACATAGACCAACATATGCTGAAGCATTTAAACGCAGACATCCTAAACTCTCCAAAGACCTCCTAGATACAAAAAGAACCTTCAACAACTCTGAAAGAACTTCACCAAATCACTCAACACAGCACATACAGCCACACCCTTTGGAAACTCAACTACAAAACCCATAATGTAAGCCAACACACTACCCAATATTTTAATCATAGGAAACTCCATTGTGAGACATACACATGTCCAACTACCAGGCTGAATAATGGGAAAATCGTGGCCAGTTGTCTATCAAGGGCCACAATCTGCCAAATCCTTCATGCACTCAAGTCATTAGACTACAGTGATTCAGTCATAGCCCATGCAGGTCCATATGACCTGAAACATACCTCTCTTGATTATGTGAAAACAGACATTATGGAGCTCACAGATAATGTGTCCCAGCCTGATATTTGCCTTCATCAAGTATGATGCCATAGTATGAGCAAAAGATGATTGACTTCAATGATGAGTTTAGTTTCTGGTGTCATTCCAAGGGAGAGGATGTACAGTATTTGTCACCATATGATCAACAGACCATGTCGTTTTGCCAAGGATGGTTCACACCTGTCCCCCCAGACTTTTGAATATTGGCTAAAACATTGTCCTCCCCCATCATGCCTTTTTAAGGCAATGACAAACTGAGAAACCTTTTGACACAGCAAAATCAGCATAAAGGAATCTAAAGGTGTTACTGCTAAATCCCAGAAGCCTAAACAGGAAACTCCATTCCAGGCTCTCCTTAGCCTGAAGAATGTGGGCATCTGTGCAGTTACTGGCACATGGTTTAAAGCTGCAGAGTTCACCCTGACAGTGCAAGGTACAATACATCCCAAACATTCAGGACAACTACTGCATAGGCAGGGACTAAAGGTGGAGGTGTCTCACCCTATATCAACAACAAACTCACCTTAAGACTAGCCAAACAGGATGATCAGCTTGAGCTTCTCCATGTCCCGATTTCCATAGGCAAAGTCTCATATCATATCATATCATATCATATCATATCATATCATATCATATAAATCATATCATATCCTTTCAAGCTATAGGTCACCTTCTATGACCTAAGAAACCCACAACTCATACTTGGACTTACTGAAGGCTCTCACCATTCAATTAATACCATATTCATGGGTGACTTCAATTTCTCCACTACATATTGGGATATCGACATGACTCTTACTAGCCCAGAGATTGCTGGACTTTGTAAACACAAACACCTTGAAACAGATAGTCTATACACCCATAAAGTGTACAAAAATAGTTGCCCTTGTACTCAGAAACATGGGGAGCTCAGTATCTCTCCTACTGTAGTGTGTTTTCTGGAAAGATCAGACCATAAAGCTGTCTCCTACGTAATAAAAACAATTTTGTGACCTTGGATAACCCTGTAACACTTAGGAACTTTCCTATTCGGCAAATTTCCTACTACTAAGTGATAACATGTCAAATATTCAACCCCCACAATCCTGAGAACACAACTGTCTATGCATAATTGTTCACAGAAACCCTGTACAATCATGTCAATAAATGCATAGAGACAGCTATTCCTACAAGAAATAAGCCTAGACTTAACTCTAAAAAAACAACCACCATGGCAGAATACAAACATAAACAAGTTAATCAACAAAATAAAAAAAAGTCATAAACAAGATTAGGAAGTGCTATACCCAGAATAATAAAAACCCTTTCATCAATCTAAACAAACAATAAAAATGGCAAATTAAGTCTAATAAAGCCAAATCTTAAGTAAAGATAGCCTCCCAGACATAGGGCAACCACTAGGCTTTCATTAGCTATGTCCAAAACCTCAAAGGCAACACACAGCAGTATTCAGAAATTATTGTGAATGAAGCCTATTACATAGAGCTGGCAGATACAACAAATCTGCTGGGGAAAAATTCATCTCCAGTTTTACCCCCCTCCCCAAATGCCCCCCAGAAATACCATCAATCCCTGCCCCAATGTATCAGTAGGGAGCAGGTCCTAGATGCACTCTCTATGGTCAAAAATACTGCATCAGTGAGCCCTGATAACATCCCAGTATGCCTCCTAAATAATCCGAAACATGACTATTAAGCACCAGTTGACTTTGTATTTAACCATATTTTCCAGACAAGCTTTGTGCCATGTGAATTGAGTGCTACAATGGTCATCCCTCTCTACAAGGGTGGGTCATCAATGGACCCGGGAAACTACAGATCCATAAGTATGACAAGAATTGTGATGGAAATGATTAATAAGAACATGGAAAATCTGCAGACACTGGAAGCAACCCAGTTTGGTTTTGTTAAGGGCAGATCATGCCCACTCAACCTGGTGAACTTCTTTGAGAAGTTTAACAAAGCAATAGATGAGAACAAAACAGTGTGTACTGCCTACATTGACCTGACTGAGGCATTTGATATAACAATGCACTTCAGCATTGTAAACAGACTCATGGATATAGGCATAGACCCCTATGTCATGCACTGGATAGCCAGCTGTCTTGCAGATAGGTTCCAGGAAGTTAAGATAGGGAAGACCACCTCCACAAAGATGCCAGGCACTAGTGGAGTCCATCAGGGTTCTGTCCTGGATCTGCTCCTTGTTGACTTCTAATTCTTGGAAGTCAAAGCCAGTGTCAAGGGTATCTGGCTGACTATACAATCCCACAAGATGCTCACAATTCTTCAGGAAGGACTAACACAGACAAATAACTGGTGCCAAAGCCACAGCTTAAAACTCAGTGCCAAGAAATGTATACTAGTACCCTTTGGGAAGTCAGCTACCCTAGGAAATTACCTTATTGACAGCATACCCCTTAGTAGTCAAGGATTTACGTACTTGTGTAGATAGTAATCTGGCTTTCAATCAACATGTGTCTAAGGTAATAAAGAAATCATTCAATGTTGCTCAACTTAAAAGAAAAGGCATGATATCTAGATCCAAAGATGTCCTTATTCCACTGTATTCACTCTGCATCAGGCCCATTACTAGTACAACACTCACTTTAGTATGCACCTGACCAGGCTCATATAACTACTGGAAATTCCGCAGAGATTCCTCACAAAAGGAATACAGCACATAAACTGCATGTCCTATGCAGATTGCCTCAAAGCCCTATCTCTATACTTTGTTTTCTACAGACTGTTGAGAGACAAGCTATGCTTGGCTTATGCATCTTTATATCCCAAGTTGATGGACCTTTTATAAATCCACAAAATGAATCACATTAAAATTAACCAATCTAGGGATTTAAACTTTGCCTGCAAGAAAAATTGGACATATTAAAGGGCCAGGTATGTGTCTCAGAGACTTCCTCTTCTCTGGAATAGGCTTCCAAAAGTGGAGCTCTTCCCTAACCCTATTCAAGAGAAACTGGTCCAGTGGATGGGCAATAGGAAATACACTCCAGGTATGTAAATCCTGCCCTAGCATACCCCTTAAAATAACCTATAAGATACATAAACTTGCAGGATACAATTATGATGCTTGGTTAGGCTTATAAAGGTCCCTATGGTCATTAGCCTAGTATCCATGTATGAAGCTATGAAGCTATAAAGGTATGCAAATGAAAGTTAGCAAGTATATGTTATTATAAGAAAAAAAAGAGGGATAGGAGCTTAACTCCTCAGAGCGTTATCATTTAGTGTTGCCCTTCAGCTGTACAATACACCAGTATGAGGTGTAAATATGTGTAAACTGCAAATTTAAGTACATACACTATACCTGGTGCTTCTGTATTCAGGAAGCCTAATCTTCATTTTAATAAACTATGCCACTGATCTTGTTAATTTTAACAATTTCCCTATAGAATTAAAACTGGCATATATTGCATTCCATGCTAAATGAATTTTGCCTTGCTCTTAAGAATTCTGATAAGAAAAATCATATGCATTCTGTATACTTTCTCTATCACTTTACTTGTTTTTGTAGGTGGACAAAAATAAATAAAGCAGAACAAAAGGTATTAACAAAGGTCTGGTCTCATGACATAGGAATAAAAAACTGACCATAAGCCAGATGTTGAGAAATGAAATAGCAACTCAGGAGTTAAGGAAGTCACTTAGCAGGAGCTGATGGGAAATGAGCAGCTAACATCAACTTGCCAATCCTTGGGGAAGAGAGTGCTAGTCTGGTGGGCTACTTTCCACCTGCAAGTGTAGGCTTGCAGGTGAAAGATGTACATCCAGAACAAGGAACATAGGCTAGTGTTTACAAGTAATCGATGGCAGAATCCTCTGTTTATTTGTGGGATCTTTATGTTTAGGTTGGATATGGAGCTGACATTCAAGGAATCCAGTACAGAATGTGCCAGTGGTAACATGAGGTCTTATGTCAGCTGCCAGGGAGACAGGATATTTAGAAATGCTAAGCTGATAGGTTCATTGCTTCTGAAGCTGGTTAGGTATTTGGCAGCATTGGGATGAGTGATCCACGTGGTGGTCTGTAAGACTGCAGCAGAGTCTTAGTGCTGATAAAAACTCAACCTTGTGGGCCCTCAGGGTTCTGTGCAGGATATCCAGTAATTGCGAGTGGGTGAGCCACTGATAACTGTAAAGAGTAGGCTGATGATCTGCTGATGGTTAGAATTGAGCTCCTGCCTGGATGGTGGCTCTCTTATCTTGTCTACCCATGGGAAACAATGTATAAAGACTAACTGGATGATGGCTGATGGACAATAGGTGAGGAGACAAAAAACATTAAAATGTTATTAACACAGCTATTATATCTTCTTTACTTGCAAAAATGGCTAATAAAGTCTTCTGGTTAATCACTCTTGTTTCTATTTATGAACACCTCTGCCTAGTCTTAGCCAAAGCTGACTGGCTTCCAATCCAGCAAATAACTGATCTGCTCCAGGCATCTCATATTTTACAAATAAATTAAAATGAGCACCCTCCTATTGTTTCCCAACAGGCAAGATCAAAGACAGTTCTGCTTCATAAGCAGCTAACCAGAGAGGAAGACTTAGAGGCATACATTGTATCCACTGAGTGGTAATGCCACCAGAAGTATCTTTAAAGCCTTTCATGAACATAGAAGGGACTGATTATCACAATAATGATAAAGTTAAAAAAATACTATCAGCTTGAGCTATTGTTAACTCTGAGACTAAATGATTCATAGCTGGACATTATATCCTAACTAAATGGTAAAACTACATTTATGTGACATAAATCATGTACATCAAGTATGGTTAGATCCTGAGAGTAAATATACTAAAAGTAAAATGATAGAAATGTTACTCATTAATAACTTTAAAAGGGATCACGGCTGCACAGGTAAAAACCACACTCTCCAAAGCCAAGAACACATGACAACATCCCAGGCTGCATTCTACATGAACTACAGAACGAACTGGCACCCCACCTAAGTACCATGTTCAATCATAGCCTTACCTCAGGCTTTGTGCCCACTGAATGACGCACAGCGATGGTCATTCCACTCCACAAAGGGGGAGCCACCACGGACCCTAGGAACTACCGCCCCATTAGCCTGATTAGCCTGGTCTGCAAGTCTATGGAATGTATCATCATGGAACTTATAAACAATGACATTGGTAATTTCCAAACTCTGGACCCCACACAGTTCTGGTTTGTAAAAGGCAGATCATGTCTCTTAAACCTGATAGACTTCTTTGAAACTGTCACCAAAGCCGTAGATGAGGGTAAGGTTGTTCACACAGCCTATCTAGATATCACCAAGGCTTTTGACACCATCCCCCACTCTGGAATTATAGATAAACTCATTAACCTAGGTATAATTCTGTAAGTCACAAGATGGGTTGCCAACTGGCTCACTGACATAACCCACACTGTGAAAGTAACAGACTCCAAATCTGACTTCAGACCAGTGACAAGTTCAGTCCTGGGTCCTCTCCTGTTTGGTATCTACTTCTCTGAAGTACAGGCTAACACAGAAGGTCTTTGGCTAATAAAGTTTGCAGATGACTGCAAACTAGGAGCCACAATCAAAACTTCTAACGATGTGGATATCCTACAAAAGGGCCTCACTGATACAGATGCCTGGTGTCAAAGACATGGCCTCAAGCTCAGTGCCAAAAAGTGCATTGTCATCCCTTTTGGAAAAAACTCTGTACCCATGAACTACCACATAGGGGGTAGTCTACTTAACACTGAAAGTGTGATAAAAGACCTTGGGACACAGGTGGACAGTAGTCTCTCCTTTGATAATCACATTGCCACAGTAGTCAGGAAATCCTTCTATGTGGCACACCTCATCATAAAAGGTTTCTCATCCAGGAAAAAAGAGGTCATTGTTCCCCTCTACTCGTCACTCATTAGACCCATTATAGAATACTGAGCCCTTTTGGTATGTACCTCACAAGACATCTACAACAACTGGAAAGGCCGCAGAAATACCTCACAAAGAGGATTACCAGCCTCAAACAGATGCCCTACGCAGATGGTCTCAAAAATCTCCAGCTTTACTCCATCGCATATCACCTACTCAGAGGTGATCTCTGCCTAACATACAGAGCTATATCAAACCCAGTGCTGTTGGACATGCTCCACTTAAAGAAATCCCAATCCTTCCAAGCTACACACTCTAGGGACCTAAACTTTGCCACAGCAATAAACAGAACATTCTGGAGGGATAGATTCCTGTCCCAGAGACTTCCCATACTCTGGAACAAACTACCTATCTATATCAAACAAATCTCCTCATTAGCACTCTTCAAGAAAAATATTGATGATTGGATGGGAGATAGGAAATTCACCCTGGGGATCACTTCTGTGGCTCTGCTCGACAGGGGCACAGGAAAATAATTTTCTTATGTGGCGAAAGCCAGGGTACCTCTTTGGCTAGGCTTATATAGGCCCTAGGGCCAATAGCCTAGTATCTACCTATGAACATATGAACCTATGATTTACCTGCTACTTTAAGCAAGTGGACATTTCCAACTTGCCCTACATTGCTGAAAATGTATCAGTAGACATTGTTATGTAATTAAACTAGGTTTAAAACTAATCAGTCTAAACCTATGCTGATGCATGAGTCAAATTCTCTTACAAACAGAAAGTTTCAACAGTAGTCATACTCTGTTTTAACTGTGGAATTGAGAAAGAAGGTCAAGTGGCTAGATTTTTTTACTTCTATTAATAACAACATTTGACTTCCAGTGACTGTAGTCAGTGAAATGAACCCTGCTGATGATATTCAGCATATGGAGTCAAATAAACTCTCTGGCAGAACGGTTAAGTCAGCTTTTTGCTTTTGTTTTATTACAAAATGAATTAAGTTAAGTATCTTAATTCATTAAAGTGAGCTATAGGGAATATTAGTCACAGGCAGTATGGTTATACATAAAAAGATGCAATTTGTTAGTTCAAAGTAAACCTTTTCGTAGCAGTACCTGAAGTTGTCTGCATTCATAGAAATTAAAAAAAAAAAAACAGTATGCTATTACTCAAACAGAAATACAAACTGGGTTTGGAAAGGTAGTTAAGCCTGTTGCTAAAGTTACAAACTTAACACAAGATGTTTTTTTCCTCACAACAGGCTGCCTCAGAAGAATTCTGAGATTTGGCTGATATCCAGCTGGATAAATCTAAAAAGGTACAATGAGAAAAGGACACTTTGACCAGAACAAAAAAGAAGATAAATAGAGTCATAGGGAAGTAGATTAATTAAATGCTTCCTCTTCTTATCCAAACTTTATTTAAAAATGGTTTATTCTGTGGAATAAGGACAAAGAGGAATGAATACTTCTAACTATTATAACCAAACTTTTCAAAAGCCTAGTGATGAGGTTAGCACATAGTGATGTATTAGGAAGACACCCAAAAATGGATAGCACTAAAGCACAGATTCCAACAAGATTTTACTGGCCAAGAATAATGAAAGAAGTTGATAACTTCTGTGTTGGATACCTCTAATGTCCAAGGACAGCCCCTCAGCCAGGCTTTAAAAATACTTTCATTCCGATGTCTATCACAGAGGTGCCATTTCAGTGTATGCTGTAGACATTTCTGGGAAATGGTAAAATCCAACAATGGATTTCAATACATTTTGCTTATTTTAGACTATGTAGCTAAGTACCCTGAGGCTATATCCCTATATAAAGCTAGTGAGTTAGTCTTACTATTTTTCAGAGTAGGGATGACTAAAAAAATATTTATCCACACAGAGTCTCCATCTGTCTCTGGAATAATCAGAAATTGTGTTAATGCGGTAGCGTCAGGCAATTAAAAACCTCTGGGAACATCCCCAGATTGGTTAATTGGGTGTTTTAACAGAACATTTAAAATCTATGCTGCAAAAAGCTTGTGAAGAAGAAACCGGGATGAGCTAAACACCTCTTGTTTACATTAGCAAAATATCATAGTTCTGTACAGGGTTCAGTTCTTCTGAGTTATTATATGACTGGCACCCTCATGGACTCTTAGATATTACCAGACAAACTTGGAAAGATGAGATAACCCCATTTAAAAGTGTCATATTAGGCTATACCATCTTAAAAGGTTGGCTGAAAGTGATGATGCTCATTGCATAGAAACATATGGAAAGAACCAATGGTATTCAATAAAGGGTGCATACTAGAAATACAAGGACCAGGAAATTTAGGCAATTTGAAACTACAGAGGTGTTAGTAGTGGTCACTTCTGCAAAAAACATTTTTCTCTAAATGGTAGGGCCACTTTATTTCTATTTCTGACAAGAAATTTTATTTTTATAATATCCTAATCCAATTTTCTGAACAAAATCCATTACCTGATACTACATAGAAGGATATTATCTAAAACATTTCTAAATATTTGAATTTTTCCCTGTCAAATTATTCATTTGAAAGGTCTGTACCAGTAGCTGTGAAATGAGTAATTCAAAAACAGTCTCTCAGGACTTGGCTTAAAAGAAAGAATTCCAATCTGTTCTTTCTAACATACAAGAACTTTCTTTAAAACTGGGCAGAATGGATAATGTAGAATTATAGATATGAGCTGATATATCAGTTAGTTATTGATTCTTATGATTCTCATTATTGTTTACTGATAACCATACCTGTGTTTGTGACATTTTTATATTATGAGGACTATGTTGTTTATACAGTTACATAGTGTTGTAGGTTAGGTGGTTTATATGCTAGTTCATTTAATGAGTGCTCATTTCAGATGTTTTTTATTTCATTTTTCTTTTAATGAATTTATATTACATGGGTTAGTTATTTATTTTTATATATTTTTATTATATAATACACATCATATTATATATTCTCCAATAAGATATTTAGTTATGGAGTTTTATATTACCACTGAGACTTTGTCCCACTGTGACATGTTTTATAATATGTATGATCTATATGGTAGTTGTTTGCTGTTTATAGGTTGATTTTGTTCCTATAATATTTTCTCTTAGGGGTGTATGTAGTGAATGAGGATTATTTTTGTTTGTACAGAACTATGGCTTTAAAAGCTATGTGATCTATGTGCTTGTTAATACAGTGAGCATGTACATATTTGCTAAGTTTATAGATTAATTAGTTTATAGATGAGCTGAATTTGCCTATTGTAGCTTGATTTATTTAATCTTTTATGCCCTTGGTAGAGCCGTTTAATCCTGTTGTTGCCATGGCAACATTTGTGAGTGTATTCTCGTGAGATTTAGTGCTTTATGAGGAGTAAAGGAAGTTGCAATCATGGCGATTTTTAAAACATCTTGCTCTGAGGTATTATATCTAAATTATTTGGTTTATAGATATATCAGATATGATTAACCTTTGATGGTAATCGGTATATTTCATTGCAGTAGTTTATAATTTATTCATAAGTATGATGATAATACACTATTGGAACCTGTAGAGCATATAGTAATGTAGCGCTAGAAGGCTTGTGCATGCTTTTATTTATTATAACTGTTCTAATGCAATCAATTTATAATTTGTATGTAGTTAAGTAGAACGGCAAGTGTGATTTAACAAGTCATTCATCATATATCCATGATCGTGGTGAATACTCAATATATGTACTGTGAAGGTTTTAGTAAAGTTTGTATAATCAATGAAGCAACGTAACATGCATTAAGCAATTGTGGTCTAATATCTTGAACAAATTGAAATGTTTGTTCCTATATATTTTGAACAACCGAGATTTCTGATGCACAGAAGAAAGTGTTTTATAAAGTATAATACTTTTCAGTGATTGTGAATTTTATATGAAACAATAGAGTTTATACGAGTTTGTAGTGATTACTTTAACACACTCAGCTTCATCTAATTAGATTAACAGCAATCGGCTGTAGGATGTGATTGCGTGTTGTGTATTTTAAATGAGGGTTGTTTGTTAGTGACTATTATGTCTGATGAAGCATAGCAGTACTACACAAAAGCTCTGACATTTCATTTTTTATTTGTTTTAAATAAATGTTTCTGTTTTTATGCCATTCTGTTTCTCTGCCTGTCTGAATTCATTGTTAGACTAAATAAATAGCTTAAACAGTAAATACTTAGAAAATTGACAACATAAAACTATGATAAATTTGGAAACAATTAAAATAACTTCCACAAATCGTACTTCCTTGTATAAATTGGCTACTAGAACAAAAACGATTGCTAAATCTAACCACATCAAAGAATTATGCTCCTTAAGTAGTAGAAAGAATGTTACTGAGATAGAGGCTATTCTGGATGTTTTCAGGTCTCATTTTAATAAGAATAATCAAAACAAACCAACAATGGATACACAAGATCTGATTAAAACATTTATAAAACAATATACTGTAAATAGTCAGAGGATCAAATAAAAATAATTGACAAGCCAATATCAATGTCTGAACTCAAAATTCAATTTAATAAATTAAAACCCAATAAGACACCTGGAAATGATGGTGCAATACAAAATGATGACTACGTTATTTTACTAGAGGTATTTTCAATAGTTAAAGGACTTATGAAGGTGCCAACATCCTGGAACTACACCTTAATATCCCCAGTTTTAAAACTGACAAGAACTCAACACAATGTTCTTCATATAGACCAGTTTCATTATCAAATGTAGATTATAAAATATTCATGGGAAACTATGCCTCTAGAATAAAACAATTTCTTCCAGTGTTGATAGCCAATGACCAGACTGGATTTATAATGAACAGGAATACCTATGACAATATTGAGAGAATGCTATCAATAATTGATTATACTAATAATTCAAAAAAAGAACTAACTTTGGTTAACCTGGATATCAATAGTGCATTTGATTCAGTTAATTGAGAATTTTTACTATCAGTACTCCAGGAATGTAATTTTCAAAACAATTTCTTACAATTAATCAAACTTCTCTATGAAAATTCCTCTCCATACATTAAGATAGACTCATACAGTTCACAATCAATCATGATTACTAAAGGTACTAAACAGGGTTGTCCCTTGTTCACATTTTTGCTCTAGTTATGGAACATTTTACAAATTATTTAAGATCAAATAAAAACATCAAAGGCATACTAATACATAATGATTTAATCCCCAAAATACAATTATTTGCAGAATACATCCTATTAAATTTGATTGATAGTCTTCTCTTAATGAAGTATTCCAAGCAACAGAGATATTCCAGAAGAAATTGGGACTCAGTTTTAATGAGAATAAGACTAAAATACTACCTGTTAATTACAGTATTAATAAAATAGATATGACATTACATAAATACGTTGTGAAAGATGGTAAAATCACTTACTTAGGGATAATCTTGTCTGATAATATTAAAGATATAGCCACTCAATAATAATAATAATAATAATAATAATAATAATAATAATAATAATAATAATAACACATTCCATAAAACAAACTCTTAATAAATGGAATATTTTTTCACTATGGAAGAGAGAATGTCCTTAATTAAAATGATTATCCTTCCTAAAGTTCTATATATAATGCAATCTTTATCCCTGCCACTCCCCCCAAACAAAATAAAAGAGTATAATTCTTTGTTTCTGAGATTTTTAAAACCTAGATTGGATTTAAACCATCACATTGGAGATTGTACATTGGTTACTATTAGTCTTCCAGATTTAGAATTGTATTTCTTATCTTCAATTGTTAGACAATAATTTTCTTTGTTAGATAGCAATTATAATGACAAATGGAAAGATATTTAGGGAGGTATTTGGTGTAAATCCAATAATTTAACAAAATCATATCATACTAAAATAGCTACTAATAAATTTCATTGGTAAAAGACTATTTTACAGAAGACAAAAACAAACCAGTTAACGCTTATTGTTGTAATACAATAATAACGCCTTTCAATTTTTCATTTTCAGTAACCCTGAATATAAAGCATGGAATTTCTTTGCATTTCCAATTACCTATACTCAAAATAGTATTAATACATTTAATTTAACAACAATGACTACATTTAAAAGACATAAACCTGTTATACTTGTATCAATTACTAGACAATAAGAAGTTACAAAATGCAATTACATTTGATTGATATTCTTCTCTTACTTATCTGTAATAAGTTTGAGTTAAGCAAATATATGTGGTTAGAAATTCAAAATTGTAGACAGTTAGTGGAGCATAAGATTAATCTAATGCGGCCAATAGTTAGAAATTCAGGTCTATATTAGAAGATAGAATGTTTAAGTGATCGAACACCTAAACATCGATCTTCTAATATCGAAACCAAAAATTGGTGAACATCTGATTTAACGCAGGGAAAGATTTCCCTTGGCCATTCGCCAGATTTTGCCCTTTCCTATACTATAGATCAATCTTGGAGTTGTTATATTTAGTTAGGGGGGTGTGGTGGGTACAGCCTCCCACGTCGGGGGTGTGGGGGGGGGTGAAGCCCCCTTCTTACTTTGGATGTAAAGTTTTGTTTTGTTTTAGTGGCCAAAGGACATGTCTCCCTGAGATATTTGCTGTTTTCAGATTCAATATTAGAAGATCGATGTTTAGGTGTTCGATCACAACTAGTATCCCAATCTTCAAAAGAAACTACTTCATCACTAAGGTGGAGGATATTCTCTTGGAAGTTCTTACATAGAACCTTTATCACCCCTCATAAATTTGAACTGATGTTTAATAAAGGCATAGAATGCTGGAGATGTAAACTAAATGGTAAAGCTGACTGACAGCATATGTTTTATGAATGTATAACACTTAAAACATATTGGGACAATATGATTCTCTCTTACAGTCTGTTTTTAATGATACATATATGATGACCAAATCTCTTATTTTGTTTAATACACATATTCCAACTTGTGTCATGAAAATAATACTCCCTCTTTTATGGAGTACCTTAACATTACAAGAAAAGTCATCCCCAAAAACTGGAAGAATCAGTTGATTCCTACTATGAATGAAGTTGTACACTTGACAACTGAAGTTTGTCATCTTGAACTTATCATGATCAAGACATCATCATCTAGAATCACCTCTTTATATATTATATGGTTGAAATTCACAGAACTGCTAGATAGAGCCCTTCTTCACATACATCTGCAATCTCAAAGGTAACACCCAAATCTGCTCTGAACTGGTTGTCAAAAACACCACATACACAAACGCTGCAGAGATCGCCAACCTGCTGGCAGACAGGTTAAGTAAAAACTACACCCCTTGTCCCCAATCAGTAAACCAGGACATCCCCAGCACCTGCACCTTCTCCTTATCACTAGGGAGCAGGTCTTTAATGCCCTCTCAAAGGCAAAAAATACAGCCTCCATGGGACCCGACAACATCCCTGGCTGTGTCCTACATGAACTCAGGCATGAGATCTCAACACCATTATGCACCCTGTTCAACCAAAGCCTAAGTACTGGTTTCTTACCAGCCAAATGGAGGACAGCCACTGCCATCCTTCTACTCAAAGGTGGAGCACCCACCGACCCAGACAATTATAGGCCCATCAGCCTAACTAGCCTGATCTACAAGGCCATGGAACACATTATCATAGACCTTATAAACAAAAACATTGGCAACTTCCAAATGCTTGAGCCCACACAGTTTGTTTTGTCAAAGGGAGATCATGCACAGTCATCAAAGCCATGGACGAGGGGAAGCTGCTGCACACCACCTACCTGGACCTAACCAAAGCCTTCAACACTATTCCCCAATCGGGCATAATAGATAAACTCTCCCAGCTAGGCATCAATGTGTATGTTACCATATGGCTAGCTGACTGGCTCACTGATAGAACCCACTCAGTCAAAATAGGGGAAGACACCTCTAGTAGTAAACCTGTAATGAGCATCATATCCCAAGGATTGATCTTGGAGTTCTACTGTTTAGGATATCATTTTCTGAGGTGCAAATGAAAACCAGTTGTCTGTGGCTGACAAGTTGGCAGATAACTACAGGCTGGGTGCTGTCTTAAATTACCATTGTAATATGAACACCCTCCTAGAGGGTCTAACCCAAACTAATGACTGGTGCCAGAAGTATGGCCTCAAACTGAATACCAAGAAATGGATCATTATCCTCTTTGGGGAAAATGGTTTGCCCACTAACTGTTACATTAATAACAACAAACTAAGCATGCAATCAGTCATGAGGGACCTTGGCACCCAAGTTGATATCAACCTGACTTTTGAGCACCGCGTTGCCTCCATTGTAAGGAAGACTTTCTATATTGTCCACCTCATAAGTAAGGGTATTTCATCCAAGAACAAGGTGGTCACAGCATCCCTTTACTCTTCCCTTATCAGATCCATTAGCAAGTAAAATGCTCCTTTCAGCATGTACCCTGCCAAGCAAGTGCAGCAGCTGGATAGACCACAGAGGTTCCTGACCAGGAAAATCCAGGGTCTCAAACACCTATCCTATACAGATGCTGCAGGAGATATGAGGCGTGGGCTGTAGTATTTACACAGGTCTTGTGAAAAACAAACTCAGTCTCATACAAACTGCTCAGAGGTGACCTGTGTCTGGCATACAAGGCTTTCTCAGACCCAGCCTTGATGGAGTTGCTGCATATCCATAAGTCAGACTCCACTCACACAACCCATATGCAAGGCCTCAACCTGGTCTGTGACATTAATAGAACTTGTTGGTGGGATAAATTTGTGTCCCAAAGACTCCCCCATCTATGGAATAGATCCCCTCTCTAAGTCAAGCAGAGTACCTCACTAGCCCTCTTTAAGAGGAATCTAGACAACTGGATGGAAAACAGAAAATACACCCTCTGGATCTCACCTGTGTCCCTGTTGGACAGGGAGACAGGTGCTGACTTTGTGGGAACATGGGTGAAATTCTTGGCTAGGCTTATAAGGGTCTCCGGGCCAATAGCCTAGTATTGTCCTATGAACCTATAGATGGACTTTAATAATTAACTAACAACTATTCTTATTACATTTCTTTTTTTGTTTGAAAAACTTTGTTTTATAGTAGACACCATTGTAAATAGGAATTTTAGTTGTTTATTATTGTTCTTTTTAATATGTATGTTTGTTTTATACAATGTCTATTATCATATATTAATGTTTTGTTGTTAAAGTTTTCAATAAAAGCATCTGAGAAAAATAAGAACTGTGGAATAACAAAAAAAACAAAAAAAAACAAAAGGAAGACCGCTCCTTACCCTACTACTGCAATACACTAAAAAAAACAAAAAAAAAAACACAAGAGATAATGAAATTTTTGTTAAGAAACACATAATTGTTTACATCTGATTAAACACTGAGACTGTTCCGGAGAAAAGATTAACTTAAAACCATACAGAAGACCAGACAAAGAAAAACTGTGTAAGAGGAAGCAAAAAGTATTTAATATGGGTGCGATAAAAAAACAAACAAAAGGCAAGTAGAAGAGCCCTGCAGTCATAGGCCAAGGCCTGATTAAACAGATTCTGTAATGAAATTAGGAAACTGGACAGCATTTCAAAATGTAATAGGTATCCAATGCCTAGGCTAGATTAATAAATAGAATGGGAAAGGCAAGACTTCACCACATTAGATCTAACAAATTCTCAAGAAAGTGCCAGGAATATTTGGTAATGTATGAAGATTTACTTGATCATTAAATATGCTAATTGTGTTCTTACATAAAAAGGCTGGGTGGGGAAATTATTCTTTGTTCTGAGGAAGTCCTTGTAAGAAGCAGATAAGACTGTACCCTTCCACCCCTCTGACCTATGTGTTTGCAATAACTTGAATACATACATATTTCAAGGTTATTAGAAAAACAATGGTTGAAGAGCTGTAGCATAAGACAGACTGCCGTTATAACCCTGCTTTCACACCATACTTCATAGCATTCTACTGTTAGATAGCTGAGCACCCTGCAAACCCCTGGCCTGTATACATATCCTGTGTCTTACTGCTAACATCATTCAGTACAGCTTTATGCATGCTTTAATAATATCACTTTCCTGTTTTGTGTATTATGCTGGATGTACTGTATTTGTATAACTTGATGTTGAAGATTTTCTCCCCGGGCCTCCACTGAAAATGAACCTGGTCCAGTCAGAATTTCCCAGTTAACAAATGTAAAATAAAATAAAATAAATTTTCCAAGATCTCACATTCTAGGCACACCACTGACTATTAGGATATTGGTAGTCTCTGTCTTCTCACTAACATTTTAGAGAAAATTACCGATGAGCAGATCTAGGAATACACTATAAAGTATTATGCTCTTACTAACCATAAACAAGGCTTCAATCCCAAAAGCACCCTTACAGCAATAGATACAATTACATATTACATATATTCTAATATGTTTGATGGACTACTTACAAGCACAACCATCTCAGACCTTAAAAGAATATTCCATAATTCTGCTGTGAAAACTAGCTTTTTGTGGTTTCTCACATGGCGTTGTTGTCTAGTTTAAAAACTGTCTTCCAGACAGAAGTTTTACAATATATGGCTCAGATTGCTTTCCTGAATCAGGTGGATTTTTAAGTGGTATTCTTCAGGTTCTATTCTATTACCTCTTCTAGTCTCACTCTTTATATATTATGTATATGCCATAGAATCTTCCTACACTCAACTGCATACTTTATTTAGACAATGTTGTCATTGCTAGACCAGGTAAAACTCAAAGGGTAATCTCAAACTCTTTACAAAATGTCTTTGAGTTACTCTGAAACTGACATGCAACAAACAAGCTAACACTGAAAAGCAATAAAGTTACAGTCATGCTGTCTGTGACCGCTCATTTAAGCCCTGACAGTCACAATCCCCAACTCATACCCATCAATCTCTTATAGCAAGAAACCTAGACAAAGTCTAAATTAATTGGGGGCTACAGAACTAAAATAGAAACAGATGTTAAATAATGCACTTACAAAACTAGAAAGTTGGCAAAAAACAGGATTTGTGTTAGCATGCATTTTCTAAAGGATATGAAGTCTGAAGTTCAAATGTATGTCATTATTTAGTGACCTCAATCGTCAGTGATTTGCCATAAAATCAGAAATTTTATGAGGATCACACCAAAATATGATGCAAAAATCTGAAGAGCTGAGAGGTATGCCCCCACTCTAAACCTCTTTTCTGAGCCATTAATCAAGCATGTCCGGGAATTGTGCTATATCAGATCCTTTCCTTTACCACACATATACAGACTCAAATCAGCACAGATTTAACTCAACTAAACTTCTCATATTCAGTTTTCAACCCTGTAACTCCCAAGACTAGATATTCTATTGCCATTAATGTCTTCATACCTTGGTGTAACTATAGACTACCTGTAACTTGTCTGGCTTCAGCTACAAACATTAATCTTCTGTAAACTACAGAAAATAAAATCCTTCATTTCAAATCCATTTACAAAACATTTCTCCTGAGCACTTTTATGCATAAACTAATAATGATGAGCTACTGTCCACTACTTTATCACAAATTACTTTGTCAGAACAGCCCTACGACCTTAGAAACTCTGGCCTCTTGCAACTGATAAGGGCTCCTTTCAAGTTAAACATGACTGGAAAAGCTTTCCTCATTCTCATCCAAACAATGTTAAGAGATTTGAGAATATTGATAACTTCAAGATAAACCTTAAGGAATACTTGAGAAAAGAAAAATAATGCATATGCTTCAGAAACACTAACTAGCCATAACAATGGTTACATAATCATCACTGTTGACTAACTACGGACCCCCCCCCCAGCCTGTACTCAGGATAACAGTCTATGTAGGGGTGCTGGGAGGAATGAAGCTTTATATACATATATACATTTATACTCTTGACAATATTGACAATATTTTATTATCAATATTTTAATTACTTTCTGCTAGAACTTATCTGTATTCATCTTAAGTTTACTATACTTAATTTGATTTAGTATGTTGTAAATGTAAGCTTGTTTGGTATGTATAGGTATACAATTTCTTGCTATTACAACTTAGCTATGCTCAACTTATTTAATATTCTTAATTTAATGGTGTGTATAGGCAAGTAATTATTTACTAGCAGAATTTAACTGTGTTCAACTTAAGTTTGGCATTCATAATTTATTTTGTATGTAGACACAGAATGTTAGTATAATGCCTGCAACTATCTATTATACTCACTTGTTAACTCACTGATTTATGTTTCTTCTAAACATTGCATTACTTACCTATGGTTATCTGCTATAATCTGCTCTCTAATTTCAAAGCCTAGCATATTTTGCTTTACTACCCTATAATTAACTACTGCTCTGTTATGGATTCAATTAATATTTAAATTATTCTACAGACATAATTACTCAGAAAAGCAAGTCATCTGTATATTTGCTGTCTTCTTCAATGTACAATGCAACTCTTTTTCTATGTGAAATGTTGCATAATTATATATCTGTCTTACTGTTGCCATGCTTGACCCACATTGTGGCTGAAAACAGTATTTTGACTTGCCCAACTAGCAGGTTAATACATGTAATATAAATAAATAAGATGCACAGCAGGGCTAGTCAGTGCACTGTAATGTACAGCTTCCTTTTGTTATCATATGCATCAGTTTTACTCTGTGTTTGTCTTACTATAATCCTTAATTAGTGCATCCAACTCTTGCTCTTTGCAAGTGCCATGATATACTATGCATGCTTCTGCCTCCCATGGGATCAGCATGCAGCCAGTTCTTCCAAATACTCCTTACCTGACTTTTCCTCCACTGCTGCCACAGGCATGCCAGACACTGCCACAATACTCTCATGTTGCAACTCTTTCCAGAGCACCATGTTATGTAGCATGATACAATCCACAGATATTTTGCTGCAGGTCTTTGAATCATATTGCAGTGCGCTATGAGGTATGTCCAAGTAGAAGAAGTAGATCTCCAGTTGTCAGAACATGTTTGATGTTGTTACATGTCTGTACGAGTGCAGTGTTATGCGTCATCTATGCCATGGTCTCTAGGCTGCGGATAGGGGTCATTAGTTGTGATTGCAATATGTATCCAGCATCCTCTACAACACACAGCACCTATGTTTATGAGATCAATATATTCTGGTCTCCATGGGTGTCAATGTGTGCACCTACCAACTAGATGACCCTCTGGAAAGTCAAACTGCATGAAATGCTGGTGTAGGTTGCATGTGGGCCAAATAGAAGATCATGAGAAATGACTGAATGGGACACTGACATCTGAGGAAGTCCCTCACTTTATTACCAGAAACAGCAAAAGCATTTTAAAATAATAATTTTCTGGCGACGACAAAATTAGACACGTATTTAATTAACACAGTCACATATACATTCACCATTTTTATGTATGATGGATGTGTCTATATATGTATATGTGTCTGATATATATAATTTAATAGGGACCTGTATATATATATATATATATATATATATATGTATATATATATATATATATATATATATATATATATATATATATACAGGTCCCTATTAAATTATTGAACGTTTCAAAGTTTGAATGTCATATGGTCAACACCATATGATCGAACTTTGAAAAGTTCGAAGGTGAAAGGCAATGGCTCTGTATGCGCAGAATGGGAAAATGTCCCTTTTTTGCACTGAAGTGCAGTCTCGGAGTTGGTATATTAGGTATGGGGGTGTCAGGGGCTTGCCCCCCCCCCTGCTCAGACCGTTAAGGTAAGTGTTTTTTTTTTTTTACATTTTTATTATATATTTGAAGATTCAAGTTTCGCTCATATGTTGTCGAACATAAGTGGTTCAAAATTTTGAAGCTTCAAATCCTACACTGAGGCACTGTAAAGCACATCCACTCATGCATTAATCATGCCATCCCAAAAAGAACCAAGATGCTCTCCTCCAAAAAAAGGAAGCCAATCTGGTGGTCCCCTGCCATAAACAAACTATACAACAGAAGGAAGAAACTGTTTCAGAAAAGAGGAAAATCCCAGGATACAAAAAACTCCCTTACCAACCTCAGTAAGAAGCTGAGATCCCTCATAGAATTCTCCAAAGCTAGTTATGAAAATAAAATTACCAAAGATTCCAAAGACAACCACAAGGCATTCTATAGTTATGTCGAGAATCTAAATGGCAATGTTCAGATCTGCTCTGAACTACAACAGAATGGCATTAAATATACTGATCCCAGATGACATCCCGGGCTATGTACTACATGAACTACAAAATAAATTGGCGCTTCACCTAAGTGTCATGTTTAATCATAGCCTCACCTCGGGCTTCGTGCCCACTGAGTGATGCACAGTTACAGTTATCTCACTCTACAAGGGAGGATCCAACTTGGATCTCGGGAGCTACTGTCCCATCAGTCTGATGAGCGTGATCTGCAAAGGCATGGAACACATTATCATAGAACTTATAAACAAAGACATTGGCAACCTTCAAACACTGGACCTCACCCAGTTTGGGTTTGTGAAGGGCCGAATTCTCTGCCTAACACACAAAACTATGTCAAACCCAGAGCTTTTAGACATGCTCCACTTAAAGAAATCCCAATCCCTACGAGCTACATGATCTAGGGATCTAAACCTCATAACCACAATAAACAGAACATGCTGGAGGGATAGAGTCCTGTCCCATAGACTTCCCATACTCTGGAACAAACTACTTATCTATATCAAACAAAGCTCCTCATTAGCACTCTTCAAGAAAAATCTTGATGATTGGATGGGAGATAGGAAATTCACCCCGGGGATCACTTCTGTGGCACAGGAAAATAATTTTCTTGGGTGGCGAAAGCCAGGGTACCTTTAGCTAGGCTTATATAGGCCCTAGGGCCAATAGCCTAGTACCTACCTATGAACCTATGATCTTGTCTCCTGAACATGATTGACTTCTTTGAATCAGTCTCCAGAGCTCTGGACGAGGATAAGGCAGTCCACACAGCCTATCTGGACCTCATCATCCACCACTCTGGAATCATAGATAAACTTAATAAGCTGGGCATAAATCCCTACATCACTCGATGGGTTGCCAACTGGCTTACTGACAGAACCCAGGCTGTAAAAGTAGCAGACTCAAAATCCATCTCCAGAAAAGTGACAATTTGAGTACCTTAGGGTTCAGTCCTGGGACCGCTCTTGTTTGGCATCTACTTCTCTGAAGTACAGGCCAAAACTAAGGGACTCTGGCTAAAAACATTCGCAGATGACTGCAAACTGGGAGCCATTATTGAATCCTCAAATTATGTGGATATTCTACAAAAGTGCCTTACAGAAATAGATGCTTGGTACCAGAGCTATGGATTCAAGCTTAATGCGAAGAAATGTATAGTTATCCCCTTTGGGAAAAACCATGTACCCATGAATTACCACATAGGTGGCAGTACACTAAACACTGAAAGTGTGATGAGAGACTTTGGGACACAGGTGGATGGTAGTCTCACCTTAGATAACCACATCACCACAGCAGAAAGGAAATCCTTCTATGTGGCACACCTCATCACTAAGGGCTTTTCATCCAGAAAAAAGGAGGTCATTGTCCCACTGTACCCATCCCTCATTAGACCCATTATAGAGTACAATGCCCCATTTGGTATGTACCTCACAAAACATCTGCAACATCTGGAAAGGCTGCAGAAATACCTCACTAAAAGAATCACAGGCCTAAAGAAGATGCCCTATGCTGTCCATCTAAAAAAACTCCAGCTATACTCTGTGGCATATTGTCTACTCAGAGGTGATCTCTGCTTAACATACAAGGCCATGTCAAACCCTGAGCTGTTGGACATGCTCCACTTAAAGAAATCCCTATCCCTCAGAGCCACATGCTCCAGGGATCTAAACCTTGTCATCACAATGAACAAAACATGCTGGAGTGATAGGTTCCTGACCCAGAGACTCCCCATACTCTGGAATGGACTGCCCATACATGTCAAGCAGAGCACCTCCTTGGCCTCTTCAAAAGGGACCTTGACGATTAGATGGGAGATAGCAAATTCACCCTGGGGATCACATCAGTCAGACAAGGGTCCAGAGAAGTAAATATTGTGGGGAGAAATATCCAGAGAATTGTTATGGCTAGGCTTGTATGGGCCCTAGGGCCGATAGCCTAGTACCAACCTATGAACCTATGAACATATATAATATAGACCCTATATATACATGTCTATCAATATCTATCTATGCAATTAAGTATAGTTGTGTGTGTAGATAGATGGATATACATATTGCATATTTTTGGGTTGGCATGACTGTTCTTATGTCTGGTGCATCTTTGACCCTTCTCCTTCCTTATGCTTTCTGAGCCTGGAAATCTTCACACACACACACACACACACACACACACACACACACACACACACACACACACACACACACACACACACACACACACACACACACACATCTTAACACTTGCGCTTTTTCTTTTAGCTTGCCTTAATATTAGCTCTGACAGCATTTTTCTCTTCTAGCTCTTTGAGATTTCCTAGACACACACACAATTGCTAAATCCAAATTGCATCTCTGCCCTTAGCAGCAGACTTCTGTTTTTGAATTCTGTTAACAATCAGTTTCCTCACCTCTCCCACCATAGCATTTTACACAGAGTGTAGTCTCACTGCCATCTGTTTCATTATGTGCTATATTAATGTAATACATAACATCCCAGGCTGCCTTCTACATGAACTACAGAATGAACTGTTCAATCATAGCCTCACCAGGCTTTGTGCCCATTGAATGGCTCACTGTGACAGTTATCCCACTCCACAAAGGGGGGGGGGGGCCACAATAGACCCCGGGAACTACCGCCCCATTTGCCTGATGAGCCTCGTCTGCAAGACCATGGAACATATCATCATGGAACTCAGAAACAAAGACATTGGAGATCTCCAAACTCTGGACCCCACACAGTTTGGGTTTGTAAAAGGCAGATCATGTCTCCTAAACCTGATAGACTTCTTTGAAGTAGTCACCAAAGCCATAGATGAGGGTAAGGTAGTTCACGCAGCCTATCTAGATCTCGCCAAGGTGTTTGACACCATCCCCACTCTGGAATTATAGATAAACTCACTAAACTAGGTATAAATCCCTATGTCACAATGGCTTACTGACAGAACCCACACTGTGAAAGTAATAGACTCCAAATCAGACTTCAGACCAGTGACAAGTGGAGTACCACAGGGTTCAGTCCTGGGTCCTCTACTGTTTGGTATGTACTTCTCTGAAGTACAGGCTAACACAGAAGGTCTTTGGCTAACTAAATTCACAGATGACTGCAAACTAGGAGCCATAATCGAAACTCCTGATGATGTGGACATCCTACAAAAGGGCCTCACTGAGACAGATGCCTGGTGTCAAAGACATGGTCTCAAGCTCAATGCCAAAAAGTGCATTGTCATCCCCTTTGGTAAAAACTTTGTACCCATGAACTACCACATAGGCGGTAGTCTACTTAACACCGAGAGAGACCTTGGGACACAGGTGGACAGTAGTCTCTCCTTTGATAATCACATTGCCACAGTGGTCAGGAAATCCTTTTATGTGGCACACCTCATCACAAAAGGTTTCTCATCCAGAAAAAAAGATATCATTGTTCCCCTCTACTCGTCACTCATTAGACCCATTATAGAGTACAATGCCCCTTTTGGGATGTACCTCACAAGACATCTACAACAACTGGAAAGGCCACAAAAATACCTCACAAAGAGGATTACTGGCCTCAAACAGATGCCTTACGCAGACTGTCTCAAAAAACTCCAGCTTTACTCCATCGCATATCGCCTACTCAGAGGCGATCTCTGCCTAACATACAAAGCTATGTCAAACCCAGAACTGTTGGACATGCTCCACTTAAAGAAATCCCAATCCCTCCGAGCTACATGCTCTAGGGACCTAAACCTTGTCATCACAATAAACAAAACATGCTGGAGGGATAGATTCCTGTCCCAGAGACGTCCCATACTCTGGAACAGACTACCTATCTTTGTCAAACAAAGCTCCTCATTAGCACTCTTTGAGAAAAATCTTGATGATTGGATGGGTAATAAGAAATTCACCCCAGGGATCACTTCTGTGGTTCTGCTTGACAGGGGCACAGGAAAATAATTTTCTTGGGTGGCGAAAGCCAGGGTACCTTTTTGGCTAGGCTTGTATAGGCCCTAGGGTCAATAGCCTAGTACCTACCTATGAACCTATGAACAAATGCAGGCCCTGATGCCTACAGTGTTATTTGACATTATAGCTAGCACACTGAACAACAGCCAGGAGTATGTAAGGTGACTGTACTTCCTTAGATAAGGAGTTAACAGCACCAATCACAATAAAGATGCAAACTGTGAATGGCCCTCTGCTCCAGTCACTGTCATTGAAGATGATCTGTTTATGTGTTCCTAGAGTAAAGCCTTCATTGTAATTTTCAACACTCAGTCACCAACTTCCTCACAGTGCAGAGCCTGTGGTCACTACATCCAACCCTGATACTGCAGAGACTCTGCCACAAGGACCAACTACCAAACATTTTCACTGGGAATTTTGTTTTTGTACATTAGTCTGTAGTCAGTAGATGCGGTGGTGGTGGTGCTGCAGTAGCATTGTAACCTCAAAGCAAGATGTTGTGCCATTCGATTCTCAGCTAGAGCATCTTCTGTGTGGAGACATGCGTGAATGGGCGTACCTACGTTGAAGGTTGTGCGTCAGGGCTGGCAAACTCAGCACATAAAAAATCTACTGCCAATCATTAGTGGACCGGAGTTCCACTGTGGTGACCCCTAACCAGGAAAAGCCGAAAGACACAAACAAACAATAGTCTGTGGTCACTACACGTGATCCCAGTACTGCAGAAGCTCTGCCACATGGACCAACTCCCAAGAAATTTCACTTTGAATTTTGTCTTTCCACAATAGCCTGTGGTCACAACAGCTAGCCCCAATGTTGCAGAAGTTCTGCCACAAGGGCCAACTCTCAAACATTTGTACTAAGAATTTTGTCTTTCTACAATAGCCTATAGTCACTATATCCAACAATAATACTGCAGAATCTCTGCCACAAGGGCCAACTCCAAAACATTTTCACTGAGAACTTTGTGTTTGTGCAATAGTCTGTGGTCAATACATTAGACCCAATTTATACTGTGCTTATCAGTGTCATGGAATATTATGATAACATGCTCAATACAGCTCTGTATATACACTGTATTACTGTGGTTCTCTACCAGTATATGTACTGTTAACTTACTTTTAGCTTTCACTCATAAACAATTTTACCATCTGTCTATTCTAACACTTTCCTCATATTCTCTTGCTCTGGCTCACTGTGGTCCTTCCTCCATTTCATTTTATAATAAGTATTAACTTTTTTGCTTTAATATAATATGACAGTTTAGTAGAGTTTTTATCTTTTCTTTCCTTTCAGAGCCTGAGGTCACTGCATCCAACCCAGATACTGCAGAAGCTTTACCACAAGGGTCTTCTACCAAACATTTTCATTCAGAATATTTTCATTGTATAGTATAAGCAAATTCTGCTTGAAGAAGCTTGCTGTATATTACCTTCATCTAGTCAAATACATGCCTGGGTGTACTGGAAATTATTTTTAACACCCCCCCCAGAACAGAGTTGTCCTTGCACTCTAAGGACCACTTACTAAGTTTGCCACTGTCCTTTCTCTTGACCAATTGATTACACTGTACATGCCAGTTACATAGTCTTCTTGGCTGACAGGTTTCTGCATTCAGAAAGTGAAAGAAAACCTGTTTTGTATTGTATCTCTCTTTTAATTGCTTTGTATTGGTTATAAACTGATTACTCTGTTATAATTTGATCTGAGGGTGGGATGGTCACTGTAGCTGAATGTATTGCTAAATATCCCTTCACTATTCTCTCCTCTTTCACTTTTTCACAAACTTTCTCACAGTGCAGACGTGTCACATGTTACATTTCTATTTGTTCTAATGACTGTGTACAATGAATAGACCTTGGTAGTGTGTTATATTTGTATCAGTTTAATTCAAATCGTACAAGCTTTATGAATGTTGGGCTTGTGTCCTTTAGCAAGTATGTTATGTCAGTTTCTAGTGTTTTGATATAGGTAAGCATTCTTTTGATATACTGGTTATCCCATGAATGTTACTAAGTGATAGTATTATATTGTGTTATCAGTCTACCGCTATATTATAACTTGTTCTATACAGCTCTATATATACCTCTTGAATAAGTAGCTTCTGAACAGTAGAAAGATGGGCTGAAAGAGACCCAGTGAGGACATTTGAAGTCAATTTGAACTTTGTCAAATTGTGTACATGGCTTTAGACAAGTGTAGAAATAAGGAGGAGACTAGATTGCCATTATCTATAGCTTTATTGACGGTACCTATACAGATTAGAAGTGCAGTGTTAGTACTGTGGGAAGGATGGAAGCCATGTTGTGTGGAGATAGGAGTTCTTCCTGTAGGAGATAGTTTTAGAAGGTCCAATTATAACAGAGACTATTCAGTTAATACCCAATAAAAAAGTAATCAATGGAGACTTGCAAAGAACAACAGGTTTTCTTTCATTTCCTGAATGCAGGAAACTGGCCCGCACAGGCAGTCACATACTTGACTAAGTGAAGTTAATACAAAACAAGGTTCTTCAAGATGAATTTGCTTACATTATACAAAGACAAAACTCTCTGTGAAAATATTTGGGAGATGGCCCTCATGGCAAAGCTTCTGCAGTATCATGGCTGGATATAGTAACCATAGGTTCTGAAAGGAAAGAAAAGAGAAAAACTTTACTAAACTGTCATAAGGATGGAAGAAGGATGACAGTAAGTCAGAACAAGAGAATATGGTGAATGTATAAGACTAGAGAAATGGTAAAAAAGTTTATGAATGTAAGCTGAAGGTAGGTTAGCAGGAGGTATATTGATAGAGAACCATAGTAATACAGTGCATGTATTTGTACAATATAAGTAAATTCAACTTGAAGAAGCTTGCTGTGTATTAACTTCATCTAGTCAAATACGTGTGTGTGTCATTAGGTCTCTTTCAGCCCACGATTCTGTGGTTTAGAACCTACTTATTCAATAGGTATCAGTGAATAAAATGGTACTTCACCCTCTATTTCATACCTCCCAGTCACCACCGATGTACCACAAGGTTCTATCCTTTGCCCCCTTCTCTTTAACATTTTCACCATCACCATCCACACATCTACACAACAGGCCTCCCTAATACAGTATGCAGATTACTCGACAATAATTTGCTCAATGTGGAACACCTCAAAAAAAATTGCTGAGGAAGCTTTATCAGCAACTGAAACGTGGCTTTGTAACTCACAACTCATGCTGAATTCTTAAAAAAAAATAAAAAAAAAACAAATACTACTTTTTCCCCAAATCCCTCTCTCTCTTGAAAAAATAAAATATTAAGTCATGTCTCTTGAGATTACTTCTCTCTTGAGAATCACTTCTCCTAGCAAATTATTAAGGATGATTGTGCATGATAATCTTAAATTCTACCCGCATATACCAAATTGCATAAGAAAAACTCATCCAAAAAACCGGGGATGCCTTGTAGAGCCAAAACTTTCTCACCAACACAACTAAAGCTATATTTGCTACTACTTATCTTCTCCCCACACTTCTTTATGGTGCTCCCTGTCAAGCTGCCAGCCCAGCTATCTGGAATTTTGTAAATAATTCTATGTCATTTGCAAATATTGCTATGATTTATACAGAACTGTATGTTATGTACTGAGCTTCAAGAATGTAACCACAACATACTCTGCTGGAACATAGACGATTAACCTGCAAAACTTAAGAACAGCTGAGGGTAAGTTACTGTATAGCTGGACCATAAACAAGAGGTGTTATCTCTCAGTTTCAATGCAGAAGCAGACACAATATCTAGAGCTAGAAGTGTTTTTACTATTTTGAAAGAAAAGTGATTACTAGGTTTAAAATGTAAGGTGTTTTATTGTTTTACAACTTCCAAGATATGCAAAAATCTGATAGATGTATTTCTAACACAGGGAAGTTAAATTGTGTTAAGTTTCTGTTTTGCTTGGGAACTGAAGTCAGGTGACAAAAAGTGATGTCATCCAACATGGCCCAGCAGTAATGTTTGATATTAATCTGGGAACTCTCTCAAAGAGTGACTGGGCATTTTGTATTTTCTCTTTGACCTGGAAACATCCACTCAGCATTTCTGCCTTCATGTTGTTCTGTAAGTAAGATTGAGGGGGCAGTATTTAAATATACATAGGAATACAGTAAAGATTAGTTTTGATGATTTCTGTATTTATTTGAGACTGTCCTGCATTTTTCTTTAAAATACTTCCTGTGATTTTAAACTCTGAAGTAACTGTGCCTGTGTACTGAGTATTGTCTTGTTCTTTTACTATTTATTATTAAATATATTTAAACCTAACTTTGTGGCTGATGTTTGTGAGACATATTTAAGCTCTTAAGAGTACTTGAATATGCATTTGGTGACACTGTACAGGCCACTCCTAATAGCATGGCACTTAGTCAAGACTACCATTTGGACTAATAGTAACATTACACAGTAAGATTGGTAAAGGCCTTAGCGCTGCTGATAAAGAGTTAGCTGGTGGTGGCTGGAACTACCTTATAGTCTGGGCAGAAGGGAGCATAGCTAATAAACCTGTGCCAGCCTTTCCCAAGTGTGTGTGTGTGTGTGTGTGTGTGTGTGTGTGTGTGTGTGTGTGTGTGTGTGTGTGTGTCTGTGAGAGGGAGAAACCAGCCCCAGACTGAGTATGATATCTGTGTGCTCTTAAGGGAAATTGCACTTTACTGTGTGTGTATGTGTCATCATCAGATATGTACATTCCCTAGGTGTTGCCTTTAGCTTCAGTAAGTGAATGCCTGTTCACATACTGGAGTCAACACTACCTTATCTGGCTTGTTTTTCTTTGTCAGGTCTTTAAGGGGTGCAGCTATGGTACTATAATTAGGGACAAACTTTCTGTAGCACGTCACTGCCCTTAAGAATGCCCTCACCTACTTTTTGGTAACATGGGCAGGCCACTTTGGAGCCTGATCTTACCATGCCCCACTATATGTCCCATGTAGGAGACCTCTGCAATACTCACCTGACATTTGCTGGACTTAATGGTGAACCCTGCCCTCTATAGTCTTCCCAGCACCTCCCTGACATGCTGAAGGTGCTCTTGCCAGGAATGGCTGTAGATGCAATATCATCTAGATAAGCAAGAGCAAAATCTCCTGCTTCTGCAAGAATATGTTCTACTAGCCTTGGAAAGTCACTGGGGCATTTTTCATCTGAAAGGGAATCTTTGTGAACTCATACAAGCAAAATGAGTGACAAATCCTGATCTCTCTATAGCACTGGGAGTCAAGGGCACCTGCCAGTAACCCTTGGTAAGACCAGTAGTGGTAAGATACTCATCCCCACCCAGCTGCTCTAGGGCTCCATCTGTCCAAGGCATGGGGTAAGGATCTGACTCTGTGTGGCTATTTAATTTCCTGTAGTCCACACAGACCTGGTGCTGCTATCTTTCTTTGGTACCAGCACCACAAAGGAGGCCCAAAGACTTCTGTACTCCTGAATTACCTCTAGGTCCAACATTTCCTGTGTCTCCTCCCTCAGAGTCTGTTTGACTCTCTTAGGCACCCTATAAGGGGCCTGCTTAATAGGCCTTTAGGGTCTTGCATCCACATGGTGCTGCACCAGGTGGGTCCACCCTGGTTTCTCAGTGAACATAACCCCAAGCTCCTGTAACAATGCTCAAATTTCTTGAACTTGGGAAGGTGATAGCTGGTGGGATATTGCTACCCATTCAACTGAGATGTCAGTCCGAGCCTCACTGAGGAGATCAGGCACCAGACCCCCCTCAGACTCCTACTGCCATCCACTGCAAATATTCAGCACAAAAGCCTCCCTATCATGGTAAGATTCATCATGTTAACATGGTACAGTTTGTGCAACTGTCTCCTGCCTTGCAGTTCTTCCATGTAGTTAACATCACTGACCTTCCTTACCGCCTTGTAGGGTCTATCCCAAGCTGCCTGCAACTTGCTGTGTTTGACAGGAATGAGAACCATTACCTGCTACCCCACATCATATACTCTAGCTCGAGCATTCCTGTCATACCAAACCTTTTTCTGCTGCTGGGCTTCTGCCAGGTTCTCCTGGGTCAAGCCAATGAGTTCCCTGAACCTTGTCCTGAGGTTTAGGACATATTCCAAAACAGACTTCTTGTGGGATTCACACTCACCCTTCCCACTCATCTTAAATCAAATCTAGAGATCCCCTCACCGTATGCCCATACAACAACTCAAAGGGTGAAGAGCCTATAGATTCCTGGAGCACCTGTCTGTAAGCAAGCAACTGATAGGGCAAATATTTGTCCCACTCTCTGTGAAACTGGTCTGCAAATACCCACAGCATCATCTTGAGTGTAGAGTTTAACCTCTCAACATGACCATTAGTCTGGGGATGGTAGGGGGTGGTCTTTAGGTGCTTCACCCCACAGTGCTTCCACAGACAAGCCAGTAGGTCTGACATGAGACTGGAACCTCTGTCAGTCAGTATTTCTTTTGGGAAGCCTACCCTGCTGAAAATATCTAGCAAAGCATTTGCAACCTTTTTGCCTAAATGGAGGACAGAGCTACCGCCTCATGGTATCTGGTAGCATAATCTACTACCACTACGATATATTTATTTCCTGTGGAACTTGGGTACTCAGAGACCCTACAATATCCATAGCTACCCTCTGAAATGGCTCCTCAATCACAGGCAAAGGCATCAAATGAATGTTCAGCTTGTCTCCTGCTTGCTTACCTTTTGGCATTGCTCACAGGTCCTGCAGTACCTTGCTAAATCTCTGGAAATCCCAGGCTAATACAAGTTCTGCATAATACATCTCTCTGTATGCTTTATGCCTATATGACCTGCAATGGGAATATCATGGGCTATGGCTAGACATGCCAGATGGTAGGCTCTGGGCACTACCAACTTCTGTATTCTCTCACCCTCTAGCACTCCCTTAGGTATCCATTGTCCACACAATAACCCTTTGTCCCAGTATACAGATTCCCCCTTCCCTTGATAATCAGGTGCCTCACTAGCTAACTCCCGCTGCCCTTGTAATGTAGGGTCTGAGAGCTGAGCCTGTCTCAACTCACTCTTTGTAACCCTTCCCAGTTCCTCTTCCACAGGAAGTCTGGAATCTTCTGACAGCAGTGCCTCACTGTCAGCCTGGGTACTACTACTCACCTCTGCCCTGGCAGTCACTCTGTCCAAAGGAACATCAGTACCCACAAGTAACTGTGGCTCACCTTCAGTCTAACTGTTTAGCTTTTAGAGTACGTACATATGTGTTTGGTGACACTGTACAGGCCACTCCTAATTGCCTGGCACTTGTTCAAGATTACCATTTGGATTAATAGTAACATTACATAGTAAGATTGGACACACTTTTGTAAAGGCCTTAGAGTAGCTGATAAAGAGTTGGCTGGTGGCAGCTGGAACTACCTGATAGTCTGGGCAGAAGGGGGAACAACTAGTAAACCTGTGCCAGCCTTTCCCAGGTGTGTGCGTGTGTGTGTGTGTGTGTGTGTGTGTGTGTGTGTGTGTGTGTGTGTGTGTGTGTGTGTGTGTGTGTGTGAGTGCATGCGTGTGTGTGTGTGTGTGTGTGTGTGTGTGTGTGTGTGTGTGTGTGTGTGTGTGTATCAATGAAATCTCAAAACTGTGAGTGTGTCAGCTATTTGAGTAGGAACACGAAGCACTGGTTGGACAGACAGAGTACTGGAGGTCTTAGCTTGGCCTCTCAGCTGAGATCTCAACCCTATAGCTGTGCCAATGGGGACTCTTATTGGGGATCTGAGGAGAGAGGGAGAAACCAGTCCAGACAGACTATGATCTCTGTGTGCTCTTAAAGGAAATTGCACTTTACTGTGTGTGTACTTACCATCCTCCCAATGTGCACATTCCCTAGCTGTTGCCAGAGGTGAGGATTGAGTCTCCTTGATTACTGGGCCAGTGCAGGGATGTCACACTCTCATCTTTACTAAACTTTAGATATCACAAAAACCAAAGTTTGAACAATGCTATGAAAAAGTTACTAAATTTTCAGCAAATACCTCTTTCAGAACCCACCACTGCAGTGCAGATCCCTAAAAGCCTAAATTGGTTAGAACTACCCCATTAACTAACATATACACAACTTCTTACCACCTATAAAATTATCTGTCAGCCATCTGCTTGTCTAGCTCTAAATAATTTTCTATACAACTATGTTCCGAGTGAGTCATTACGATCCAATGACCAAAAACTTTTGCCTGTCAACAAACCTATCAAATCTGTTGAGCATTGTCTGTACTCGTACCATTTTGCTAAGGCCTGGAACTCCTTATCTCTATCTAGCAGGTCAATGCCCTCTCTCCTCTCCTGCAAAACCATTCTGAAAGACTTCCTAGCTAAAAACTGTCTCTGTTCTTGCTCAACACCAGGATAAACTATATCCCTAAATGTGAACAATTACATATTCATACTTTACACCTCTTTAAGCAAAAAGCTAAGGGCACTCATAAAATCATCAAAGGCCAGCTACGAGAAAAAAATTGCACAGGACACTAAGGATAATCACAAGGCTTTCTTTAGTTATGTTAGGAACCTGGGTGGGAATTCCCAGATATGCTCAGAATTAGTCCAAAATGACAAAAAATACACTGATCCCACAGACATTGCCAACATCCTAGCTGACAGGTTCAGCGCAAACTTCTCCCCCCCCTCCCCACCAAAAGGGCAAATATCTATCCCAGCAGAGTGCTGCCCCCCTAACATCTCAGATGCTCAGGTGGGAGCTGCCCTCTCCAAAGCAAAAAACACAGCATCAATGGGACCAGACAGTGTCCCAGGCTGCGTCCTACATGAACTCCAAGAAGAGCTAAACCCAAACATAAAACTACTGTTCAATCTCAGCCTTACTACAGGATATGTACCCAAAGAGTGGCGTACAGCAACAGTGGTCCCTCTCCACAAAGGTGGTGCCTCAACGGACCCTGGAAACTATTGCCCCATAAGCCTGACTAGCTTGGTCTGCAAAGCTATGGAAAGGATCATCATGGACCTCATAAATAAAGATATTGGGGACCTACAGACACTGGATCCTACCCAGTTTGGCTTTGTTAAGGGCAGTTCCTGCCTCTTAAACCTGGTTGACTTCTTTGAAACAGTCACCAACGCCATTGACGAAGGGAAGGTGGTCCACACAGCCTATCTGGACCTCGCAAAAACCTTCGATACAATACCCCACTCGGGCATTATAGATAAGCTCACCAGCTTAAATATAAACCCCTATGTCACTAGATGGGTTGCAAACCCGCTCAAGGACAGAACCCACATGGTTAGAATTGCTGGAGCCATGTCAAACTCCAAACCAGTTACAAGTGGCGTCCCACAAGGCTCAGTCCTGGGACCTCTCTTGTTTGGTATATATTTCTCGGAGGTACAGGCCAACACGGAAGGACTGTGGCTGACCAAGTTCGCAGATGACTGCAAACTGGGTGCCATAATCGACTCTCCAGCCGACACAAGCATCCTCCAAAAGGGCCTCATAGAAACAGACAACTGGTGCCAGAGCCATGGCCTCAAGCTAAACGCCAAAAGTGTATAGTCATCCCTTTGGCAAAAACAAAGTGCCCACAAATTACCACATAGGTGGTAATCCATTAAGTACAGAAGAAGTAATTAGGGACCTGGGGACCCAAGTTGATAGCAATCTCTCATTTGACAACCACGTGGCCAAAGTGGTTAGAAAAACATTTTATATAGCCCACCTAATCATGAAGGGATTCACATCTAGATTAGGGGAGGTCATCGTGCCTCTTTACTCATCCCTCATCAGGCCCATAATCGAGTACAATGCCCCTTTTGGGATGTACCTTACCAAACACCTGCAGCAACTGGAAAGACCCCAAAAGTACCTCACCAAGAGGATCAAAGGGCTCAAACAGATGCCATATGCTGCCCGGTTAAAGAAACTCCAGCTCTACTCAGTGGCATACCGCCTGCTCAGAGGTGACCTGTGCCTGACGTATAAGGCCATGTCCAACCCAGAATTAAGGGACATGCTGCACCTCAAAAAATCCAAATCCCATCGAGCTACACGCTCAAGAGACTTGAACCTCAGCACTGAAATAAATAGGACATGCTGGAGGGACAGATTCATAACCCAGAGGCTCCCTTCACTATGGAATAAAATCTCAGTCCAGGTTAGGCAGAGTCCCTCATTGACTCTCTTCAAGAGGAATCTTGATGAGTGGATGGGAGATCGTAGGTTTACCCCAGGTATCACTTCTGTGTCACTGTTAGACAGAGGCACAGTATACTAACCTCGAAAAAGGGCATAGCAAAATTAATTTAAAATGGGTGGCGAAAGCCAAACATACTCTGGCTAGGGTTATAAATGCCCTAGGGCAGATAGCCTAGTATGAACCTATGAACCTATGAACCTATAATCTCCCTTTTTCAGTCACTTCCTTACTTCAGTCAATTTCCCTCCCCTGTATTTCTCTCTAAATATACAACAAGCCTGTTTTTCTTTCACTTTCTTTTGAAATTGCTGTTTGTATTTAAATTCCTGTTTGCATTACACTAACATCGTTAATCTCTCTATAAACTGGCTAAAATTTCTCTAGCTATTAAATCATTGCCGTATAACTTGCATCTATTTTTAGCCAATGTTTTCATATTATGTCTTATCTGTTGTAATTATTTGAACATCAGTATGTGTTTGTATTTTTTAAAAAACTGTAAAATTGTTGTTCTTAAAATGTTTTGTAATACTTTGGATAGAAGTATTCAGTGGAGGTCCAGGGAGAAAAGCTCCAGTTGGTCTTTATCTGTGATCAAATGTCAATAAATAAATAAATACATGTCTTTTTATATGTTAAATATAAAGCATATATTACTATTACTGCTATGTATAACTTAGATCTGAAGAAGCTCTGGCAGGGGAATAGCACTCATCTCTTGTTTAACCTTTATAAACAGTGATTTAAACAAGCAATTCCAGCTAGAGTCCCTTTTTTCTTATTTTTAATAAGAATGCAAAGTCATCTTTGATACAGACCTTTACAAAGGAAGTTGTGACAATGGTCCATTTCAGTAATGTGTATTTCACTGTCTAGAGCAGTCATTCCTGTACAGCTAATTTTCCTTTTTTGTTGGTGTGTGTTTTTGTGTGCGTACATGTGCGTGTGTGTATGCGTGCGTGTATGTATAAATATATATATATATATATATATATATATATATATATATATATATATATATATATATATATAAAAACAATGAACTGATTTTAATCACCCCCCCCCTTTGGTCAACATCTGCTAATCAACAAAATTTGCAGAGTTTGCCATTACAAGATTCCAGTTGCATTCCAGTGAAGGCATTCTAAGAACCAGTCATTAATGAACTGGCTGTCAGCAAACAGTACTTTTCCTAAACAGGAGGTGATTAAGGCTAAAATTTAAATGTCAGCTCCTCTACTTTTTGGAATAATTATATTTAATTCTTTATAATAAACTAAATTAATAGTTCCAAAAAATTCATCAAATTAAGGATGGGTAAGGTAGTTCCACTATCTTGTTAGAAATTTTCCATCTGTTCTCAATATATCCTATAGCAATTACTTTCAGTATTTATACTTTAAATTATGTGACTATTATGCAGTAGAAAAGTAAAAAAAAATATTTTAGAAATGTTGATCCATAATGACTAACAAAATTTATGACATACCAACATTTTCTGAGGAAGTTTATGTTCTATCTTTATACATTGCAAGTACATTTTTCTTTTTTTATTATATTGGCAACAAAGACAACCATTTCAACCATTTTTCCTATCCCACAAGGGTATAAAAATGCATATTAAGGAATTTCATGTATGTAAGTTTTGAATTTGAGAAGCTGTCTCAAAAGGAGATATCAAAATAAAAGATTTGTTTTCTTTGGAAGTTGAATTAGGACAGACATGACTTAGAATGGAAATTATTGAAAAAAAAAACAGTTTTAAGATAATTTTCTTTTTCAGGTGAAGAGATCTTCTGTATATTAAGATTTAATAAGTTTTTTAAATTAATAACTTTTTAAAACCTTGATGATCACTTCATCATTTATATATAAGCACGTACCACTCACACACACACACACACACACACACACACACACACACACACACACACACACACACATACACACACACACAAACACATATTATACAACGACCCCCCCATTAATATTTAAAAACGTGCACGCTGATTGGTCAGTGCATGTTGTAAATCTGAGTTATAGTAATGGAAAAAGGTCCAGTCACCCAGACTTTTTCCCTTACTATAACTCTTACAGCAACACTGTCTCGCTATGTTAAACCCATTTAACATAGTGAAACAGTTTGTAAAAAGCAACAGAGATCTTGCTTTCTCTGTTGCTTTTTTCAAAACTGTCTCGCTATGTTAAATGGGTTTAACATAGTGAGACAGCTTTAAAATAAGCAACGGAGATTCTCCGTTGCTTTTTTTAAAGCTGTCTCGCTATGTTAAACCCATTTAACATAGCAAAACAGTTTGTAAAAAGCAACAGAGATCTTGCTTTCTCCATTGCTTTTGCCCACAGCTCTGATGTACTGCATAGGCATATGCATGCGCAGTACATCAGAACTGCCGCAGAATACCAGACAGCTGTGGAAGGGCACCAATGAGTCATTATACAATGCCATTATTTAAGAAAAGTAATTATTTTGTTTCTTAAATAATGTCATTGTATAATAGCAATAACCCACTTCTGGGTGTGGGTAATGCTGGATTTACCCACGGTTGGCTTTGTTTGGCCACTCGGGCTTCACCCTCATGACCAAACCACACCAACCGTGGGTAAATTCAGCCTTACCCACACCCAGGCGTGGGTTATTGCTATATTACTTCACAATTTCACTTTCATTTTTTCTAATGTAATTAACAAATACCTTATTACTAGTTTTAGCTTCTGATATCATGCTGAATTTGCAGTCAGATCTAAAAGCTGCGGTAAGAACAATACTTTATGTGCTTTCATCTAAACAATTTAACTAGTATAATTTCTAAAATCTAGTGTACAGATTGACTAGTCATCCAAATAATTTTGTGATTTCACTAAAGGGATTTTGTTGAATTTACCAGTTTCTATCTACGTCTGAAGAGACAGAGTAGATGTTAATATCCCAGCATTTGTTCACAACTGTATCATGCTGGCATTATTATACAATGAATTGAATAATTCAAGAGGGTAATTGTTTAAGATTTTTAGTATTAGACATTTATTTCACATGTGTATGCATGTTACTGCTATTTATCTTATTGTTTTTATCAACATCTGCACCAGTAAATATCATCAGAAACATTAAACATACCAGTGTAGTTGGATCTCCTATCACTGCTATACCAGCTTAAAGCCTTCAGGTGGTATCTCCACAGGTGTCTGAGGTGAAATTCCCTGAGCATCAATTGCCCAAAGCATAAGATGACAAGAAACCCAATGCAGATCACTGTTTTCTCCAGGAAATCACTGCTGGTCAGATTTCTAAGTCTGAGTCAGCTGTGATTCATTTTGTTTGGGAGATTTTTTCCTTTGAGTTTGTGTGTATATATATATATATATATATATATATATATATATGTGTGTGTGTGTGTGTGTGTGTGTGTGTGTGTGTGTGTGTGTGTGTGTTCAGGGTTTGTGTATGTGGCAGTTGCTATCTGTAAAATATATTTGATTATGTAATATATATATATATATATATATATATATATATATATATGTTCAGGGTTTGTGTATGTGGCAGTTGCTATCTGTAAAATATATTTGATTTTTTTTGTCCTTTTATATTTCTGTGATTAGTTTTCAATACTTATGATGCTTTTGTTGTTTCCACTTGGCATTTCATAGTAAAAGTTCTTTAACCATGTAATTGCATGGTATTTATTAATATCATTGCAAAATGCTACAAAAACATTGCATAATGCTAAATCCTCTGTCCATAAATAAAGGAGATAAACCTTAAACTGCTTATCAGAATACTAATGATTGTTCATTGCAGTTCCCTATGCAGTTTGCGTAATCATGAACAAAGGTCTTTATTACTCTAGCATTGAGATTTTTTATGCAGCCATTGCAACTGTATAGTTTTGTGCAGAGAGTAAGACAGCATATTAATACCAGCAGTACATTTCATAGTTCTTCTATCAGTGATAATGATTTTTTAACAATATGGTACAAAGTAAAGATTTCCTCGGACATCCCCAGAGCATGTTGATAGCTAAACTGAAAATCCACTAAATTGCCAGTGAGTGCATGTATGAGTTCTGCAGTGGACTGATGAATAGTCCAGGATTGGTTAATTTTTGGCTTATGCCCATCATTTGCTAGGACAAAATCTGACTTCTCCATCAGGATAAAGTAGTATCAGGAAACAAATACATAACCGCGTTTTAGTTTCAGTAGTCAAACTACGGAAAGATACTTGGTGCTGCTGATATTTCATGCTTTTTATGTGTCGTCACAAACATAGTTTGGAAGAATATATAAAGTATATTTTTATTTTCATAATTATTGTAAGTAGGTATCTTTCTATTTATATATAGTATATTTAAGTTACAGAGCTAGAGTTGATTTTCTTATGATATACAACTATTCATGTTCCAGCACAGAAGTGAAAATTTCATTGAAGTTTTGTTTGTGGGTTAATTTTGTAATCTGAGTTTGGTGTTACTAAGTAATGTTGCCTGCATTATTATGTTTGGCTTACATTAGGGTTGTTTGCCAATGTTACATTGTGTTAGTTGGGCTACTTAGTACTGCAGTCTACCATGGCATACTATTGTACCTCTTTGTTAGATACTTTAAATAACAAGTGTACAGGCCAATAGCTGCTGATGCTGCCTCATTTGTATCATATATGCCATGTATTCAGGGTGTTTTCCATTACAGAACGCTACAAGAGTTTCTTACAGATGCACACTAAAATGTGAATGTAGAGTTTTACATTCTTTCACTCTCGTGTAAGAATAAAAATCTAATCAATGACAAGCCATAAACTCTGACACGTGAATCTTTCCTTCTCATACTTCCTGGTGATTAAATATTATTCTTCGGGGTGAGACATGCCTCTTTACTGGAAACAAAACTCATTGAGGCTCATTGGTCTTTAGCCTCCTTCAGCATTTAATGAGGCTGGAGAAGAGTGTGGGTGAGTCACCTGGAATGCCATGTTCTTAGCAGATCGCGGTGCAGCAATGCAAATGCCATTAACTCCTGTATAACTTAAGTACTAAGCAAGACGCTTCCTACACTTCTTTATCTTTAGTGACATCCTAACAGTTTAATAAAATCACAAGTCTGAGTGGCAGAAGAAAGCATGCTAAGTTTCTTAAGCAGGGCATTTGTAGTTTTTTTTTCAGCAATTCAAGCAAAAAGGAATGCAAAGATCTAAAAAAAGCAAAGAACCTGATTAAAAATGTTTTGACTGCCTATGGTTTACTCTTCACAGCTGTAAATAAACAAATAATTGATGACTTATGGAACAATAACTATGAAAATACAGTGAAAATTGAAGCTTCTGGAAATTTCACTTAATTTTTTAGAGTCCTGTTAAAGCATTTTTTACTCTACTTCCTCCCTCCTCCAGTAACAGTACAACAGTACAAGCAGGAGAAATAACTGAACTAAGATTCACTTCATGTATCTATGAAATGAAGTAAACCTTTGTTTCAAATGCCCCTCATAATACTTATATAATGGGATGCTATTCAGTCAATAAAGTATAGAGCAGAAAGAATATCAGAAACACAGATCCACAAAATGAATCTTCATGTTATTATACTCTGTTTTCAATGTGCTTTCAAGTTTCAGAGATGTTTTCTGTCATGTTAACAAAAACATTTTCCAGCTTTGGTTAGAAGTTTTTTTTTTAAGCTACAGGAGAGGTAAGACACTGCAGGTAATCTCAAAATGTGTTAGAAAAACATTTTTATAATGGCAGAGAGTGAAGTTTTTGAATATGCTGAGACATCGGATGACACATTAAGCCATAATTCATTTTTTATAATTGTACCACTTGGCTTTGCATTATTTATTTATTTATTTACTTTGTAATTGTACCACTTGGTTTGCATTATTTATTTATTTTGTAATTGTACCACTTGGCTTTCCAATGGTAAGGTGCATCTTGCATGGGAGGTATAAATTTGAGAAAGTATTCAAGTACAGGGTTATTGCTGACAAAACAAAAACATTTGTAATATGACAATTATGTTCTATAGATGCATTTGTTGGCCTTGTTTAAATAATTAATAAACTAGAGGCAGTGCTTTTGATTTGTTCATGCAGCACTGTGATCATCATCAACATATGAGTCTTTGGAATGGGAGAGTGCCCTCTCAGTATAGATTTTGCACATCTAAGTGAGGTGCAAAGTACTGCATTCAAAGCTGGTCACTGCTGAGAGCTGAAATCAACTGTTGTGATTGCATTTTGGCATTGTAGCTGTAGCACTATTGTAAATATACCTTCATTTAGTGATTTGGGGGAAGTCGGGAGGTTAGCATAGAAGGATGACTAAGTTTATGATTGCTGTAAATCAAGCACTCCTACAAGAGTCATTTAAGATCATCACAGTCAGTGGTGTTTGGAGAACATAATGAGAATAGCATTAAATGATTTATTATGAAGCAGTAATATTCCACTTCCATTATATTATCAGAACTAAGGCTTTGAAAAGCCTGGCAGTTATATGACACTGTATGATACTGTTTCCTGGCTTAGACAGGAGTCAATAGTTTCTATAATGTGAGAGCGTGCAGGTCAAGACTAGTTTCTAGGGGTCTATGTTTATTGATCGAATGGAACATTCATCAAATGCCTATTCTTCATACATAGCCCATCGAATTTTACATTCCAGAAAAGACCAAGTGATCTTACAGAAGTCCACTGAACAATCATAGTTGGCCAACATAAAGGGAATGGAATGGAGTAAGTACTCACCGGTAAGTAGGGATAAGAAAACCTGCCCTTTCCTCACTGTAGTGTGAGCTTGAAGACTATATATATAACTAGTGGGGGGTGTGGGTGACACAGCCCCCCCCTTCATATAAGGAGGGTCTGGTGTTCACTGAATCCTCCCCTTGTGGGGGACTATGTCCCCCACAACCCCTGCTAATTTTATATACCAACTCCAAGACTGCACTACAGCGGGGAAAGGGCAGGTTTCCTTGTCCCTACTTACCAGTAAGTACGTACTCCATTTCTTTCCCATTATGTTGGACAAATCTGATCATTTGATGTACTTCTGTATGATCATTTGACCTTTCGAGGAACAGCAGTTTCAACTGTCTATGTATATTATGATGAACAGGCATTTGAAGAGCATTTCATTTGATTAGCAATTTGATGAATGCTTTATATGGTTGGTAAACATACATCCATTTCTAGGATGGGGAATGTATTCCTAATAGTGCTAACATTTATAAGCTGAAATGGTCAGACTCTTTCATTTGTTCATAAAACTTAGTTTGCCATAAAATAAAGTAACTGTCAAATCCAAAGTCAGCAGAAAAACACAGCGTAATGGGTTCTCTTTTGGTGCTGACTGAGTGATGCTTGCCAGTGTGTGTTTTTCACATGACAATGAAGTATCAGTTAACAAAACACATATTAATCTTATATTCAGACATTTCTGTACTCTCAAAAACTGTGAATTTTACAAATATCAAATGTATAAAATAAAGTTTCTATAACTGTTTATGTGAGCTGTACACCATGGAAATGGCATCCTACTTAACCTTACAGCACATTATTATATTAAACAATAATACAGGCATGACATTCCTGGCAACAGCATCCCTGCAGAATTGTCTAATAAAAACTTACAAGTGACAATTCTGGAATGACCTTGACAACAGTTGGACAAGCCAGTGCATACTTTACACTTCTAGTACCACAACTTGAATGGCTGGCAAGCATCCCATTGGCATTGTAGCTCAAAATGTTAATGAATCAATGCCGTTATGCAAAATACATAGAATAAAGTACACCCAGCAGATCTAGGTTTAAGTCCTGCAAACACTAATTGCATAAACTCTACATCACAGTCTTGGATTAATTCCCACAGATTTTTTATTCTCAATTTGGTGTAAAGAACTGATCCCACTGGACCAATATCAGTCTCAGCCTGGGGTAAACACATTAGTTACATGACAATATATACAGAGTGAATGACAAAATGCTTTATATACATATATTATATACAACGCAAATGTCATAGTTGGCTTGAGGGTATAAAAGTAATAAATAAATTAAATTATACACAGAATGACTAACAAAACACAAATGTAGAGATGCATTATATACAGAGTGGGAATTAGAGATGGCACTCTGAAAGCATCACAGTCAAAAACAGAATCAGAACAAGGTATATAGAGGGAAGAAGAATAGGAAGAGGTTTAGTTATATGCCTAAATCACTGTTGATGGTTAAAAAAATGAAATATCTCATGCAAAAACATTACATTCATATACATTCTCTTCTACGTACTAAAGACTTTATATATATATATATATATATATATATATATATATATATATATATATATATATTCATAGTACAGTGATGCAGAAAAAATGTACAAAGATAGTATAATGCTGCAGATTCATTACTTTAAGTCAAAATGTATTGGAGTCAAAGCAGAGAATGTGTGGCATACATTTCTGTTCTATTGGAAAGCGGTCCTCAAAACTGCACTGAATTGCCAGTAATGGAAAATGAATCCAATAACCTGGGGTGGGAATAGAAGCCATAGCTTTCTGATGTTCGATCAGCAAAGGCAAACTTCATTTGTCTGGAGTGCTTTATTGCAATATATAACTTGACAAATAAGGGCAGCATATGTATGATACTTATGTTTTATTTTATTTGTTCATCGGTAGATACTAGGCTATCTCCCCAAGGGCATTTATAAGCCTAGCCAGAGTGTGTCAGCTTTCGCTGCCCCATTGATAAATTAACTGATCCTCTGTCAAGCAGAGCCAATTAAGTGATCCCAGGGGTGTATTTTCTGTTACCCATCCACTCATCAAGGTTTCTCTTGAAGAGTGTTAGGGAGGGGCTCTCCCTGATGTAGTTTGGAATTTTGTTCCAAAGCATGGGGAGTCTCTGTGACAGGAATCTATCCTTCCAGCATGTTCTATTTATTGTTGTGGTGAGGTTTAGCTCACTAGAGTGCGTGGCTCGCAGTGACTTGGATTTCTTTAGGTGGAGCATGACCATCAATTCTGAGTTGGACATGGCTTTGTAAGTCAGGCAGAGATCTCCTCTGAATATGCCACTGAGTACATCCAGAGTTTTTTCAGTTGGACTGCATAGGACATATGTTTGAGACCAGTAATCCTCTTGGTGAGGTACTTTTGTGGTCTTTCCAGCTGTTGGAAGTGCCTTGTGAGGTACATCCCAAATGGGGCATTGTACTCTATGATGTGTCTAATGAGTGGCAAGTAGAGGGGCACTATAACCTCTTTATTTCTAGATGAGAACCCTTTAGTAATTAGATGGGCCACATAGAAGGATTTCCTAACTACTTTGGCAATATGATTGTCAAAGGAAAGATTACTATCTACCTGGGTCCCCAGATCTCTTATTACCTCTTTTGTATTAAGGGGGCCGCCACCTATTTGGTAATTCGTGAGTGTTTTGTTTTTCCCAAACGGGATGACTATGCATTTTTTGGCATTTAGCTTGAGGACATGACTTTGACACCAGGAGTCTGTCTCAGTAAGGTCCTTTTGGAGGATGTCCATGTCAGCTGGAGAGTCAATTATGGCTCCCAGTTTGCAGTCATCGGCGAACTTGGTAAGCCGTAGTCCTCTTGTGTTTGCCTGTACTTCTGAGAAGTATATGCCGAACATTAGGGGTCCCAGGACCGAGCCTTGCGGGACACCACTTGTGACTGGTTGTACTTTTGATTCTGTACAATAATGCAGATGCACACCACCATTAACAATTTCTGATTTCTTTTTTAGGCCTGTAGATTTGAAGCACATAAAGTTAGCAAAATAAGATTAGAGCAATTGCCTGTATTACTCATTATTCCCATTTTTCAGTTCTTCCAGTAGCTGGGGCTACATACTTCATATGTCTGTTTAACACTGAATGATCATCACCATCTGCCAGGAAGAATATTACTTACACAGCATCACTTCTAATGATACAAGTGAGACTTTGACCTTTTTATAATGACAAAATCTACTATAATTCAAATACTTCCCATGATACCAAGTTATTTGTGGAACTAGACTGCTTGTAGTGTGTTGTGATGTATTAGGTTTGCTTTCCAAGGGATTTAAATCAGTGTGAAATTAGGTCCGGAATAAGCACTTATCTGCTATACTTGGCTCTCAAGTAATCATGAAATAGATGATTAAAGGGAAAACAGCAATAGCATAAATGTGAAGTTTTACAAATTGTCAAGCATTTTTTTGAAATTAATATGATATAAAATGATTTCAGTCTGGACTTACTTTTACCTGTGCACTATTAAACTGCATTTCAACAGTGACAGCACAAAGACAGTCTGTTCTTTGAATGCTTTAAGTATAGCTCAGAGAGAGCCAAAGTGATGTACAGATTTGTAGCTCATTATAGATATGAAAATATCAAAAAAACTGTCGACCAAGGAAACAATACAAACTGCTTAAAGAACCTTGGCAAAACATGGAAGATACCACAGGATAAAAACAGCAAAATAGCTCTATACAATGAAACATTTTTAGAAATGTTGTCCCTTCTCTGTTAAATGTAACTTCATCAGAAATGTCTCAGTAAACCCAAAGCAGTATTTAAATAAAAAAAATTCTAAACAGCCAATGAAAAAGCTCAATGAAAGAAGGTAAAATCATGTGACTCACAAAAATCATGTGACTCTCATAAATCAAATGACTCACAAGCCTAGTGACTCAAAAACTCATACTATCTAAAATGCACTTAAAAATTACAAGAACTTCATTAACCTAATACAAATACAACCTATACATTCACTTGATTAATATAAAATATAAATAAAATATTAATATAAAATATAAAATACTTCTGACTAGATTTCGCCAATTCCTGCTTTTCTCCTGTGTTTTTTAAGCAGATATGAAAATATGTTTATTTTTGGAAATAAAGACATGATGTCCATGATTTTACATGACAGCCTTAACCATAATGTAGTATGTTGGAGGCAGTTTATATATGACTTTTCATATTCAGTGGCCCAGTCAACAGAATCAGTTTTATTGCTTGTCACCCATGATCTGCAATAAAACTGCCATGTTGACTGATGTACTCTAAGCAGTAGAACTTCAAAAAGATTGGCATTTTTCTCAACCATTATGGTGGCTCATAATTTTGCAGTTTGAATTATTGCATCCAGAATGTTGTCATTGAAATAAAGTGTGTTGAGACATCTTACACACAATGATTATCACAGCTGAGTCCTAAATGAGGCCAGATACTATGTAATTGCAGGAATAGCACATGGATTAAAAGATGCAGCAGGGCAACTGTCATCTTCTGGAAAAAAAAAAGAAAGTTTTTCCTGGACATGGGTGCAAGTCAAAACAAAATTAATCTTCTCCAAACATTCATGGCTATATTTCCCATTGTTGGCTCTTTTTCTTAGTGGTGTACAATGTGATTACCTTTCTTGTCATCCTTGCATTGCACCTCTGATCAGTGGCTATGGTAATGCATTGGCTGTTGTTATTGAAGCAGTGCTACATATCCTCTCCCACATATCCAGAATTCTACCAATGAGAACATTCATTTTCTCTCTGCAAGTAATAATCAAAGCATGGGCAGTAAATGTAGGAACACAAGCCACTTTTGCTCAGATCTGTCATACTGGATAGTCTGTGGACACAGTAATTTCATTGCCAGGTTTGATTTTTTTGAACAGACTAAAAATAAAGATATAATTAAGAAATCTGTGTATTTAATGACTATAGTGTGAATAAATAAACATAGCAATTACTACTGTGCAGCATTTAGAAACTACGTTTTTCTAAGAGTAAACCCATTAATTGCAGATTTTAGTCCCTCAATTCAGTGGATTTTATTCATGAGACTGAAACATTTATTTCCCTTATAATGAACTACATATCCGGAAACTTCCAATTACTCTGTATGTAAAAGAAAATTCATAACAACATCTAACTGAATTTTCATTGCATTGCTTTGCATTATCTTAAAATAGACCATGATTTGGAGAATTTTTTTTAGTTTTTGTATTGCATGTTTTTCTAAAACATAATGTCTTCAAATGGTTATCAACTATTTGCCTGTTCTTTATTGTAAATTTTTATTTAAATGTAAGGTTTATAGCAGTTCAGTACACAGATAAATAGTGATTTTTTTTTCGTAATGGCATGAGGATTCAATAGCTTGCCTGTCATGTTCCACCTAATGACCGATCTTCTGTTTATTATATGAAACTGTGGTCATATACCTACCTCACTGCTTTGTCATTTGGATGCCTTTTGGCAAGAGTTGAACACAGAAAGTTCTCAGCCATGCCTCTGCCTGTTGAATGAAACATGACATAGTTGTCATTCCTTAGCTGGTTACACCTATGAGAGACAAACCACCCTCATTCACAAAGCTATGAGTTGGCCTTTGCCTTACATACAGATTCCACATCAAGCTTAATTCCTCCTGCACATATGAAATGAAAATGAACAGCTTTTGTTGCAGAATACCTTTCACACACATTCCTGTAAATGCTGTAACACCAAGCAGGGCTGAACTAATGTTCTATAAACTGTGCCAATGGGTTGGTGCTTTAACACTGTGAATTATAATGTATCTACTTATAATAAAAGTATAAAGATTAATTGCTTAAATTCACTTTATTTCTCCTAATGGAAATGGAATCCACTGAGCCATTCAAGAAGTCATCCAAGAGGGTGTGGAGAAGCTGGAAGAGCTATACAGAAACAGGAAGGAATAATGAAGAGGTAGATCAAACTAGACATGCTAACTAGCAAATACGTGAAATGTAACACCAACACATCCTGTTATACCTTGCTTAGCTTTCCATATCTACTGTGGACTCCAAGTAAGCTGAACACTTTTTTATACTGCAAACCAAAGCCCAAACCATTTTGCTAATGTCCTACATAACAGCACATATGCACAGATTTACTACCAAAAGAAATGGTAGTCTTACAGAATTGTTTTTGGTGCTTCATTAACTTTCATTACTTCAGTGACACCTTAGTTATAGTTTGTATTTTCTGATCTCACTGAAAGTGTGGAACCATGACTAATTTTAAACATTAACTTTTGTTTTACCTGGAACCTTTTGTGAAATCCAAGGAACAGACATATTTGCAGACTGAAAAACAGAATTTGTTTCATTTATGAAATTCCAGCTAGCTGTGTTGACAGAAGTCATACATCCACTGCCCTATTTCTGGCATGGCTGGCAGTACCTCCTATTAGCACAGAAGCTTCAAAGAGGAATTGGATAAATAAGATGGAAGGGGGTATGAAGTTTGCAGCAGCAACATGTAGATATGCTGCATATCTCTGTGGCTTTCTTATGCCAGATCTCTTTATATAAAATGGCATGTCTCCCACGATAGAAGGGGCAAGTATAATGCATCATCTGTTCGTACGACATCAGAGGTCATCTCTGTGATTCAGTGTGGCCTACAATGTAAAGCATACCTTTGGGCACCATGTATGGCCTGCTTATCAAAAGGAATATGTAATACTCATAGGGAAATACAGAATTTTTGCAGATTAATAAAACCCGAGTTAAAAGATGGAAAACAGCACAGTACACAGAAAATGCACAGAGCACAGTAATGAAGATTATTCAGACTATGAAAGGACAAAGAGACACATGGTGTGAATGTATGTATGCCACAATCTGAAACACTGAAGTGTATGGATGTGTGCGTGCCACAGTCTGAAACACTGAAGGATGTGGATGTATGTGTGCCACAATCTGAAACACTGAATGATATGGATGTGTGTGTACCACAAT